>NW_026576251.1:0-134850 GCF_028641065.1 Leucoraja erinaceus
GATCGAAACTGTAAGTGCTGTAACCTATTGGTTCTCGACTCCTCCACTAGTGAACTGGGGGTGACACGGTGGCCCAGCGATAAAGTTGCTGCCTGACAGCACTTGCAGGTTCGATCCTGACTACGGGTGCCGTCTGTTTGGAGTTTGTACCTTCTCCCCGTGACCTGCGTGGGTTTTCTCCGGGTGCTCCGGTTTCCTCCCACACTCCAAAGATGTGCAGATTTGTAGGTTAATTAGCTTTGGTATAATTCGTAAATTGTCCCTAGTGTGTATAGGATCATTTTAGTGTGCGGGGATCGCTGGTCGGCACAGACTCGATGCGCTGAATGGCCTGTTTCCGTGCTGTATTTCTAAACTAAGCTAAAAGAAGTAAACTAATCTAGTGTACCTCGCCTGCGTTTGATCCATATCCCTCTAAACCTGTCCTATCCTTGTACCTGTCTAATTGTTTCTTAAACGTTGGGATAGTCTCAGCCTCAACTACCGCCTCCAGCAGCTCGTTCCATACACCCACTGTGTGGAAAAATGATCGCTCTGATTCCTATAAAATCTCTGTGCAAGTGACCCTACCTGATTTATTCCTCGGTTGAGCATGGGAACGTTGAGGAACTTTAGAACGGAGACAAGGAAACTATTTTTCTCACAGAGCCTTGTGAGTCTGTGGAATTTTCTCCCTCAGAAGGCGGTGGAGTCCAGTTCTCTGGATACTTTCAAGAGAGAGCTAGATAGGGCTCTTAAAGATAGCGGAGTCAGGGGAGGTGGGGAGAAGGCAGGAACGGGGTACTGATTGGGGATGGCGGTGCGGGCTCGAAGGGCCGAATGGCCTACTCCTGCACCTATTGTCTATTGTTGTAATGTAATAACCAAGCATGCAGATGGACCAGTAATTCTGCAATCCGATGCACTTCTTTGAAAATAATTAGCATAGTGTAAGCTGTTTGGCGCATTAGTTTAGTTTAGAGATACAGCACGGAAACAGGCCCTTCGGCCCACCGGGTCCGCGCCGACCAGCGATCCCCGCTCACTAACATTATCCAACACCCACAAGGGACAAGTTTTAAGTTTATACCAAGACAATTAACCTACAAACCTGCGCGTCTTTGGAGTGTGGGAGGAAACTGAACTTCTCGGAGAAAACCCATGGAGGTCACGGGGAGAACCTACAAACTACGTACAGACAGCGCCCGTAATCGGAATGGAAGCCGGGTCTCTGGCGCTGCGCCACCGTGACTACGCAAGGCAAGTTGCCGGGGTCAAATGCATCCAGCGATTGAATTAAACTACCTGAAATTGGTTTGGGTGCATGGCAACCAAGTGTACCGTTGAGACGAGAGAATAGAGTATTATTAGAAGCATTTAAATACATTTTACATAACACAGAGGTCCCAGCACAATGCTACTAATTCCACAGCCAAATTGCACCCAGCTTCTCACTCTCCATTATAAAATATTCAATCTAATAAGTAATTTGCAGATGCACGGATCCACATCAACGCTTCTAGAATTAATTCATCTTTAGACTGGGCATGGATGGAGAATGAATGGTTAGATGAAGTGGGCGACTCGCTGAGTGATTTTCTTTCTCTCCCTTAAAGGCAGATGGGTTGTGCAGGAAGGAACTGCAGATGCTGGTTTACACTGAAGATAGACAGAGTGCTGGAGTAACTCAGCAGGTCAGGCAGCATCTGTGGAGAACATGGATAGGTGACGTTTCACAGAGTGCTAGAGTAACTCTGCAGGTCAGGCAGCATCTGTGGAGAACATGGATAGGTGACGTTTCACAGAGTGCTGGAGTAACTCAGCGGGTCAGGCAGCATCTGTGGAGAACATGGATAGGTGACGTTTCACAGAGTGCTGGAGTAACTCAGCGGGTCAGGCAGTATCTCTGGAGAACATGGATAGGTGACGTTTTGGGACAAAATCACTCTTCGGAGTGATTGAGTGAAACTATTGATAAGGAATATCCCAACGTTTAAGAAACAGTTAGACAGGTGCATGGATCGGACATGTTTAGAGAGATATGGGCTAAGCACACGCAAGTGGGACTGGTGTAGCTGGGACATTGTTGGCCGGTGTGGGCAAGTTGGGCCGAAGGGCCTGTTTCCGCACTGTATCATTGTATGATGGGTAAGGTGCAAAAACAAAGGGGATGCAGATCAAGGAAAATGGAGAGTAAATCTCTGTCAGCTGGGGGAAAGTGACAATGAGGCATACTGAGATAACATTTAATCAGGAGGACTTTCTCTCACAGAGAGTTATGAGTCTGTGGAATTCACTGCCTCAGAGGGCGGTGGAGGCCGGTTCTCTTGGTGCTTTCAAGAGAGAGCTAGATAGGGCTCTTAAAAATAGCAGAGTCAGGGGATATGGGGAGAGGGCAGGAACGGTGTACTGATTGGGGACGATCAGCCATGATCACATTGAATGGTGGTGCTGGCACGAAGGGCCGAATGGCCTACTCCTGCACCAATTGTCTATTGAGGACAGTCCGACTAAGAGAACATATTTCTGTGTCTCCCTCCTCCCTGACTCTCAGCCCGAAGAAGGGTCTCGACCTGAATGTCACCCATTCCTTCTCTCCAGAGATGCTGCCATACCCGCTGAGTTACTCCAGCACTCTGTGAAACGTCACCTATCCATGTTCTCCACAGATGGTGCCTGACCCGCTGAGTTACTCCAGCACTCTGTGAAACGTCACCTATCCATGTTCTCCACAGATGGTGCCTGACCCGCTGAGTTACTCCAGCACTCTGTGAAACGTCACCTATCCATGTTCTCCACAGATGCTGCCTGACACGCTGAGTTACTCCAGCACTCTGTGAAACGTCACCTATCCATGTTCTCCACAGATGCTGCCTGACCCGCTGAGTTACTCCAGCATTTCGTATCTATCTTCAGTGTAAACCAGCACCCGCAGTTCCTTCCGACACATCTATCTCTGCGAGGGCATCGAAGAAACAAAGGGATAGACAAAGCGTAGACTATGCTACCGTTTCGTGGCACGTTTGTGCTCGGTCTACCAAGGCCTACCTGATATCCCGATTGCTAACTATAATATATATCCTCTTCCCATTCCCACACTGACCTTCCTGTCCTGGGCCTCCCCCATTGTCAGAGCAAGGCCACACACAAATTGGAGGAACAGCACCTCATATCTCGCCTGGGCAACTTACACCCCATAGAATGTAGTTCAGAGATAGGGTTCCCACCAGATTAGATTAGTGTAATTCAGAGATACAGAATGGAAACATGCCCTTCGGCCCAACGAGTCCGCACCGACCACAATCCCCCGTTCACCAATTCAATCCTGGACACTGTGGACAATTTTCAGAGACCTCAGAGGGCGGTGGAGGCTGGTTCTCTGGATACTTTCAAGAGAGAGGTAGATAGGGCTCTTAAAGATAGCAAATTCAGGGGATATGGGGAGAAGGCAGGAACGGGGTACTGATTGGGGATGATCAGCCATGATCACATTGAACTCAAAGGGCTCAAATGGCCTGTTCCTGCACCTGTTGTCTATTGTCTATTGTCTATTGTTAATCAACTTACAAACCTGTACGTCTTCGGAGTGTGGGAGGAAACCGGAGCACCCGGAGAAAACCCACGCAGGTCACACTGAGAATGAACAAATTCCATACAAACAGCACCCGTAGTGAGGATCGAACCGGAGTCACTGGTGCTGTGAGGCAGCGACTCTACCGCTGCGCCACCGTGCCGCCCTCTATCCGTTCTCTTTTCTTTTCTCCAGAGATGCTGCCTGACCCGCTGAGTTACTCCAGCACTCTGTGTCCAAGCCTCTGTAGAGTGTCATTGGACCTTATTCGTCCAAGAACAGTCACTGAATACCCAACTGATAAAGCCCTGGGAATGTATAAATTCTATGAAACATCGTGTTTCAATTCTTTGAGAACAATATTATTTCATGTCGCTCCATTCCCCAGTGGTCTATTTCCATTTCCTGGTTTGTTCACTTATGTGGGCAACATTACAGCTCAAGCTTAACTCAAAGCACAGAAATGTTAGAAGATTATAAAGTCTTCAAGGAATATATGTCCAGAGTGAAATACATCAGCCAGTTCTAATGCTTTAATGGGAAATCCAGGTTCTCACATCGAAAGCAAAATATAATTGGCCATGCAGCGTTCATCGGAACAACTTCAAGTTTATTGCCAGAACTCTTTGTCGTTCAAAAAACAATCCCTGACTGCAGCACGATTTTCTGCAAGATTTGATTGAATTCATGTATGGATGTTTCACTTGGAGAGTTCTCGAAACAAAATACAGTTTTTTTTTCTCTGTATCTCTGTGCAAATGACAGTCCAAACCTTGATGTAAAAAAGTTATATTACCTCACTGATTGCTTAGAACATTTGGAAGCTCTTTAAAGCGTATTGAGGAGAGAATTCTTGAGTGCTTTAAACAATCATAGTTTAGTTTAGAGATGCAGCGTGGAAACAGGCCATTCGGCCCACCGGGTCCGTGCCGACCAGCGATCCCCGCACATTAACACCGTCCTACACACACTGGGGACAATTTTTACATTTACAAAGCCAATTAACCTACAAACCTGCACGTCTTTGGAATGTGGGAGGACACCGAAGAACTCAGAGAAACCCCATGCAGGTCACAAGGAGAACATACAGACAGCACCCGAAATCAGGATCGAACCCGGGTCTCCGGCGCTGTGAGGCAGCAACTCTACCGCTGCGCCACCGCGACCACGATCTTAGTTACATTTTCAGCTTAGTTTAAAGGTACAGCGTGGAAACGGGCCCTTCGGCCCATCGAGCCCACGCCAGCCAGCGATCCCCGCACATTGAAAAAAGATGTGCGCGACAAGCTATTGACAGGAAGAGCGTGGAGTGCGTGGAAGGTGTTTACAGGGGTGGCGGTGGAAGCAGAACGCTGCCTGGTTTACAGGGCATTATTTACAAGGAGATGAAGGGAAGGCCTGATAGAAGTGTGTAAAATGATGAGAAGCACAGAGAATAGACAATAGGCAATAGGTGCAGGAGGAGGCCATTTGGCCCTTCGAGCCAGCACCGCCATTCAATGTGATCATGGCTGATCATCCCCAATCAGTACCCCGTTCCTGCCTTCTCCCCATATCCCCTGACTCCACTATCTTTAAGAGCCCTATCTAGCTCTCTCTTGAAAGCATCCAGAGAACCGGCCTCCACCTCCCTCTGAGGCAGAGAATTCCACCGACTCACCACTCTCTGTGAGAAAAAGTGTTTCCTCGTCTCCGTTCTAAATAGCTTACTCCTTATTCTTAAACTGCGGCCCCTGGTTCTGGCCTCCCCCAACATCGGGAACATGTTTCCTGCCTCTGGCGTGTCCAAACCCTGAACAATCTTATATGTTTCAATGAGGTTCCCGTCTCATCGTTCTAAACTCCAGAGTGTACAAGCCCAGCCGCTCCATTCTCTCAGCATATGACAGTCCCGCCATCCCAGGAATTAACCTTGTTAACCTACCAACCTACAAACCTCCCTCAATAGCAAGAATGTCCTTCCTCAAATTAGGGGACCAAAACTGCACACAATACTCCAGGCGTGGTCTCACTAGGGCTCTGTACAACTGCAGAAGGGCATATTTGCTCCTATCTTCGATTCCTCTTGTTATAAAGGCCAACATGCCATTCGCTTTCTTCACTGCCTGCTGTACCTGCATGCTTACTTTCATACACTGATTTACAAGGATCCCCAGATCCCGTTGTACTTCCCCTTTTCCCAACTTGACAACATTTAGATAGTAATCTGCCTTCCTGTTGTTGCTACCAAAGTGGATAACCTCACATTTATCCACATTAAACTTCATCTGCCATGCATCTGCCCACTCCCCCAACCCAAAACTTGCTAATTTGCAGATGACAATACATGATTACAATTGAGCCATCACAGTGTAGCACAGAGAAGGTAGACAGTCAGAACCTTTTACCCCAGGGTGGGTGGAAATCCCCACCACAAGAGGGCATTTTACGATAGACCTACGGCAAGAATATTAACTAACAATATGCTATCTCCAAAATTTTATTTATCAAGGGGTAATAGGCAAGGTTGTGCCTTATCACCATTGCTATTTGCCCTTATGATAGAACCGCTGGCCGAAAGGATTAGAAATCACCCGAATATTCACGGATATAACACTAAGGACTCAAAGAATAAAATTTAATTATACGCTGATGATATCCTTTTATATATTACTAATACACAAATGAGTATCCCCACATTATTAACATTAATTGTTGAATTTGGCTCTTTTTCAGGATATAGAATAAAAGCGAAATTATGTCTTTAAAACCACAGGATTTGAGACACTTACTAAAATTCCCCTTCAAAATTGCAACAGAAAAATTCAAGTATCTGGGTATTCAAATTACGAGAAGACACAAATCATTATTTAGTGCCAATTTTATACCACTATTAAATAAACTGAATGATATGATTACATTTTGGAAAATGCTCCCGCTCTCATTGATAGGTAGAATTAACGCTATAAAAATGACTTTCTTACCACAATTAATATATTTGTTTCAAGCGATCCCAATATATATTCCAAAATATTTTTTCAAAAAACTAGGTTCCACTATCACTAATTTTATATGGGATTACAGAGCACACAGAATTCAACGAAAGTTGGGGGTTTATCATTACCTAACTTTATGTATTACTACTGGGCAGTGCATATTAATAACATAATGTACTGGTTGGATAGTCCCACTCAGCAGTTGGAGTGGATAAGAATGGAGAAAGAGGAGTGCTAGCCGCACGATATAGGAACGATCTTGCTCTCACCGATAAAAATGAACGTTTTTCTACTCTCTACCATCTATTTTTCCTCTTTTTCCTCTTTCTATTGTTTTCTTTTTCTTGTCTTACTTCCCTTCTCAAAACATAAAACTAGAGGTTGTAGATAGAATGGATTACGGTATGACATAGTTGGCACCTAAAATTAGGTTCCACTGTACTGTTTTGTACTGTATTAACTTCTAATAAAATAAACAAAAAAAAAACAAAAAAAACTACAAGGGCACAGCAAGTGCAGCCAAACAGTGTGAATCGGAGGCCAACTTGCTTTGAAAATTTATGTTACAATTAAAAAAAAATAAAAATAAAAACAAAAAAAAACAAAACAAGAGGGCATTGGTTTAAAATGTGAAGGGGGATGTTTAATGGAGACGTTCGGAGCAAGTTTTCCATACACAGAGTGGTGGGGGTCAGGAACGAGCTGCCAGGGGTGGTGGTGGAGGTTGATACCACAGTGGCATTTGGGTCTATTTGATAGGTGCATGGATCAGCAGTGGGTGGAGAGATATGGATCACATACAAGCAGAGGGGATAGGATTAACTTGGCACCATGTTTGGCACACACATTGTGGGCCAAAGGGCCTGTTCCTGTGCTGTACTGTTCTATAAATAGGCACATAACATGGCTGGCATAACTCAGCAGAACAGGCAGCATCTCTGGAGAGAAGGGTCGCCACCCTTGCTCAGACCGAGAGTCAGGGGAGAGGGAGATTGGAGCTGGGAAGAAACTATCCATGAACCCGGAGATTCTTCCCAGCTGTTATCAGACTAGTGACCCAGTCTCAAGAAGGGTCGCGACCCGAAACCTCACCCATTCCTTCTCTCCAGATGCTGCCTGTCCCGCTGAGTTACTCCAGCATTTTTTGTCTTTCCTCAGTTGAAACCAACATCTGGAGTTTAGAAGGATGAGGGGGATCTTATAGAAACATATAAAATTATAAAAGGACTGGACAAGCTAGATGCAGGATAAAGGTTCCCAATGTTGCGCGAGTCCAGAACCAGGGGCCACAGTCTTAGAATAAAGGGGAGGTCATTTAAGACTGAGGTAAGAAAAAACTTTTCCACCCAGAGAGTTGTGAATTTATGGAATTCCCTGCCACAGAGAGCAGTGGAGGCCAAGTCACTGGATGGATTTAAGAGAGACTTAGATAGAGATAGAGTGGAGTCAAGGGATATGGGGAGAAGGCAGGCACGGGTTATTGATAGGGGACGATCAGGCTTGATCACAATGAATGGCGGTGCTGGCTCGAAGGGCCGAATGGCCTCCTCCTGCACCTATTGTCTATTTTTATATGTATCTGCAGTTCCTTCATACACTGTACTATTCTACGTTTTATGTCCAGCCAATTTTGACTGATTCTAATTAGGATATTATTAATTATCTTCCCAGCAATTTTGACCTTTTAGATGTCATTTTTTATATAATTTGCTTGCAATTATTTCGTTTAAGATAGACACAAAACGCTGGAGTTACTCAGCGGGACAGGCAGCATCTCTGGAGAAATGGACTAGGTGATGTTATGGGTCAAGACCCTTCTTCAAACTGAGGGTCAGGGAATAGGGAAACTAAGGATGTAGACGGTGATGCAGCGAGATAAGAACAAATGAATGAAAGATCTGCAAAAAAAGTAACGCTGACAAAGGAAACAGGCCATTGTTAGCTGTGGGCTTGGTGAAAACCAAAAGCTGGTGTAACTTGTGTGTTTACTCCAGTATTTTGTATCTATCTTCGGTTTAAGGGCCAGGAAACGAGCGGGCAAGATCATCTCTGACCCCTATCTCCCTGACCACAAATCCGTTGAATCACTTCCCTCTGGAAGGTGACTCCGGACTGTCAAAGCTGCCACAGCCTGACATAAAAACAGCTTTTTTCCATGAGTAGTAGCTCTACTCAATAACCAAAAATAGTAACGTTAAACGAGAACTTACCAGTTTGAAGTTTGATCTTGATTTTATGAGGAGTTACGGTGAGCGATTACGTGAAGAAGATTACGTCATCCCACTTGGCGCGTCGTACTTCAAAGCAGCGGTGTGAAATCACAGAAACAAGTAGTAGACCATGAACATAGTAAGATTTTGAGAACTAGAATTACCATATGACCTTGATAATATGAGGGTGGGAGCGGTGGGCACGTAATCGCTCATCGTAACTCCTCACAAAATCAAGATCAAACTTCAAACTGGTAAGTTCTCGTTTAATCTTACTATTTTACTTCGGAGTCACGTGAGTGACTACGTGAAGATTTCAAAGCTCTGTGATTTCACGCCGGAACCGAGTCCATGCGTAACACACTGCTTGAAGTGACCATGGATGAGTGAAAAAAGATTCATGCATTCAGACATGATTTGTTTTGTTATGCTGATGCTTGATCATCCAATGAAAATAATAGCGACCCGTTTCATCCAGAGGAAACTATTAACAGTCAAAGAATGGAGTTGGCAAATACCCCCGATTTGGCAACGGTTGTATTAAAAATTGGTAAAGTATGTTTGTTTGACCATCCTGCAGCTGCTAGAATGTGGTCCAAAGCAAACATGCATAATCCTATGAGCTGATATACAGTGATGAATCCTATAGCAGCCCCGGTGGAGTGTGTGTTAAAATATTGGTATTGACTCCTGCATTCGCCAAAGATGGTACAACTACTTCTTATGAAATGTATATATATATATATATAATATATATATATTTATTCCACAAAACATTGTTTCATTTGGAGCCTTTGAGGCTCTAAGTGATCTAGACGTGTTGTCAATGTGTGACCACACATTCCCGAAGGTTCATCAAGTATGCCATGAAACTGTTTGAACCTCACGCCTGGTTAGCTCTATTGAGAGCTGGCTTGAGATAAGGACGTAGCTGGAGCCCCCTGCTGAAGTAATGTTAACATTACGTCATGTCCCATACTCCCATGTTACTGGGCCTGGGAGAAACTTGTGTTAAGATATCCTATATAATTCTGGATATCAGAGGGTGAGGCCCGACAGTGTGGGTTCCATTTGCTGCAGCAAATATGATGAGAAGCACGTTGGCACGGTTTAATGGCACTGTAAACTGAGTATTGTCAAAGACTCAAGAAATGAACTCTAGGACATCAGTTATTTGTGCTGTATAGCATGTAACATGTGTATTCGGCTAAAACCATTTTCCATCTGCTGAAGTGGAGATGTCCTGCCTCTTTTTGGTGCTATCCTGCATTCTGCAGTGAGCACTGCACGGATTTGTCTGACAACCTGCGGCGCAGGAATTCGTCTCGTAGTCTTCAAGTCAATGACGATGTATCATGCAGACGCTGGTCTCCCGAGTCACAAGCTGTATCAGCAAATTTTATGCTTTGAATAACCATATAGGTTCTATATAATTCCCTACATTAGCGGGAACCATGGCTGCATTTGTCAGTCAGGCAGATTGAGGCCTGAAGCGGTGTATTGCTGGATAAATTGCAAAACCCCACTGATGAGGCAGAATGGAGAAACACACATGCAATAATTCCTCCACCAAGTGGCAATAATGTATCTTTTTCCACTGTATGCCACATGTTTTGCAGCTGGTAAATAAACCTGTATGTAAATATATCGATATTCAATCGAGCCAAAATGACATTAAATACCTTGTAGTCCAACATGCATCCTGTGTTTCATAGATTTCACATGAGATAGTAGTTTCAAAATAAGATTAGGTAAATATCACTGCATATTTAAACTTCATAGCACCCATGTGACTAACATATGCCAACCCCCTAGTGTATCGACGGAGTTGAGCATGCAGATTGTGCACGTTCTTACAATAACCTTTAACGTATAGAATGCACGGAGTTATAGGTAGTTGATACCAATTACTGAAAATTGGTCATTTATGCAACCCGCATCCGCCTCCGTAACGGGAGATGGCATTCCATACTTCTCATCTTTGAGCACTAGTATTAATTTGTAATACTAAGTATACCCGATCAAAAATACTGGAGCAATGCTGAATCCTGCCACCATCGTGATTTTGGTAGCTTCAGCTGAGAATAAGCATAGGTTTATTTACAATGACCTAGATGGTAATAGAGAGGTTAATTCTTTGCATGTTTTAACTTCAGGTAATGCAAGGCCCAATTTGTACCGCTAATACACAGCTGCTAAATTGTCAACTACATCTTGATGAATAGAAAGTTGCTTAATAACCAACAAGGTTGTTACAGGCTTCTGTTAATTGCATCTCTTGCTCCAGGGTGGAATCCCTTGTTAGTTGATAGTTAAATGTTAGTCCCAATAATCAGTGGTTCTGATTGGTATCAACTTAAATTTAGCTGGATGGGTGGGACTCTGATTCTTCAAATATAGTTTGGGCCTATAACAGTTAATCTTTAGCAAAACCCAGCATTTAACATATTTCAGATAAATGATAACTAATGTTCTTGAGCTCTGAGCAGCCCAAGCTCCGTTTGGAAAATTGGTAAATAAACCTGGGAACTGTAGTTAGCCTATTTTGCAATCCTTTAACTGTTATTATAGCCCCATCCAGGTAAATTACAGATATCTCTGGCGATTCCAGTGAATGGGAACTGCATAGCATGCATCTTTGAGATTGATGCTTGCCATAAAGCTCCTATAAAACAGTTGTTAGACCGTAACAAAAATTCTGGTCTGAAAACCTCATCATACTGAGCCTCCCTTGTAGGACAATTCTGGCCATAACTCTGAGTCTGCCTTGAAAGATGACTCTGATCATATTTCCGTGCCCAGCTTTCAAGCTTCCATCGGCTTCAGTGAACTGCTTACCCCCTATGGAGGTGTGGGGTGTGTTGTCGCCTACTGATGAAGTTTTGCTTGTCGTTGGTACCTTGATTAGTCCGACAGCTTTTGCTTCCTTCTTCTGGTCTTACAGTATCTGAAGAGAGGATTCGGCGGCTGGTTTCTCCAATGTCACCCTGATAGCGCTGTTCCCTTGCCGGCATTTGTAGCGTGAGAACTCTGGCCTCTTCCGGGTATTCTGCCAACGGCTGGAGACCAACTCTTCTGGCAGCAAACCCTTTGTTTGCGAGTACTCTTGAGGCCAGATGCATGTGCTTCAGTATGTTCATACTTTAAATTTGAGATCAGTTACCTACTGATCACTCACACTCCCCTCCACTGAGAGTGAGATTTGTAGGCAGCCCTGAAAACAGGTGCTGCCGCAGGCCCTTGAGGATACCTGCGCTGACATTGCCCCTCCAGCGGACCTATATCAGGTTCTTGCTTTGGGTCAGACTGAAACTGACCGTGGATGCTCCTCTCCTCAGAGCAGGAGACATTTGTGCAGCCCTGAAACAGGTGCCGCTGCCTGCGGGTTCTCCATAATACCCGGGCTGATAACTCCCTCCTTTGTAGTATATCATTGTGGAGCACCTCTCCATCAGGTGCTCCATGTGGGTTTTGAACGTTTAAACACGTTACCCATGAGGGAGGTAATCCTCTCCATCCCGAATCGTCCTGGCCCGACTTGTTTGCGGGCTTTCTCCTTGCGCTCCCTTCCTCAGAGCAAGAGATCAAATTGTGGCTAAGCCTCCAATTGGGTTTGCCTAGACCTAGATACTACTGGCCCGTTTTGTTTTAATGAATGGGCCTCTACCCTACACTCCTCTCCACAGAGAGGAGATATAATTTAATGGCTAACCCTCCAAACGGGTTTGCCTAAGGACTGCTGGCCCATATGTTTAAATGTATGGGCCTCTTCCCTACACTCCCCTCCACAGAGAGGGAGATACAACATAACGCGCCAAGTGGGATGACGGCCTTCTTCACGTAGACACTCACGTGACTCCGAAGTAAAACCTGTAGTCTCCTTTTGCTCTGGTATTTTGTTTAATTCACATGTTTAATCGATAATGTTTTATTGTCAATGTTTAATGTTTTATGTGCCATTCCTAACTGTCACTGTGTCATGTTGTCACTTGCGGGCGGAGCACCAAGGTAAATTCCTTGTATGTGAATACTTGGCCAATAAACGTATTCATTCATTCTTAAACCCGCATCTGCAGTTCCTGCATACTAATTATTTAGTTTAGTTTAGTTTATTTAGGAGATACAGCGTGTACCAGACCCATCGACCCAACGATTCCGCACCATCCAGCGATCCCCGCACACGAACGCTATCTTACACACACGAAGGACAATTTACAATTGAACGTACAAACTCCGTACAGGCAGCGCCTGCAGTCAGGATGGAACCCGGGTCCCTGGCGCTGTGAGGCAGCAGCTCTACCCGCTGCACCACCATGCCGCTCCTTCTGAATCTGATTGTTCTGTTTGTTGCTCGGTATTTTCTGCACGTTCCAGGAATGCTTTGTGAGGTAGTTCTACAATGTGAATGTCAGATCAATGGACAGCACAGGGAGGCTTCCCCTCCAGCCATTTCCTCACTTGCACCAGGGTCCTGACCTGAGTTGCTGTCTCTGTGGAATGTACACGCATCATCTCTGGCTGTGTGGATTTCCTCCCAGACCACTAAATAGTGCAGATTGATAAGTTAAGTTGAAAGTATCTTTGATTCCTTAATTCCCGGGATGGCGGGACTGACATATGATGAAAGAAAGGGTCGACTGGGCTTGTATTCACTGGAATTTAGAAGGATGAGAGGGATCCTCATCAGAAACATATACAATTCTTAATGGGTTGGACTGGCAAGATGCAGAAAACATGTTCCCGATGTTGGGGGAGCCCAGAACCAGGGGTCACACAGTTTAATAACAAGGGGTAGGCCATTTAGGACTGAGATGAAGAAAAACTTCTTCACCCAGAGAGTTGTGAATCTGTGGAATTCTCTGCCTCAGAAGGCAGTGGAGGCCAATTCACTGGATGTATTCAAGAGAGAGTTGGCACTTAGGGCTAATTGTATCAATAGACAATAGATGCAGGAGTTAGGCCATTCAGCCCTTCGAGCCAGCACCGCCATTCACTGTGATCATGGCTGATCATGCGCAATCAGTACCCCGTTCCTGCCTTCTCCCCATATCCCCTGACTCCGCTATCTTTAAAAGCCCTATCTAGCTCTCTCTTGAAAGTATCCAGAGAACCAGCCTCCACCGTTTAAGAATAAGGAGTAAGCCACTTAGAACGGAGACGAGGAAACACTTTTTCTCACAGAGTGTGGTGAGTCTGTGGAATACTCTGAGGCAGAGAATTCCACAGACTCACTACACTCTGTAAGAAAAAGTGTTTCCTCGTCTCCATTCTAAATGGCTTACTCCTTATTCTTAAACTGTGGCCCCTGGTTCTGGACTCCCCCAACAAGGGATTTGAAGATAAAGCAGGGATGGGGGCATTGATTCTGGGTGATATTGAATGACGGTTCTGGTTCGAAGGACAGAATGGCCTATTCCTGTTTCTATGTAATTTCGTAAGTGGTGACACGTGTGGTGTCCCTGGCACTGTGAGGCAGCAGCACTACCCGCTGCAACACCTTGCTGCCTTTTCTACAGTTGGAACATTGCAGCAAACTTTCCTTGACTATTTTCTTGCAAGACAAGCACATGTTGGTTCTGATGAGCAGCATCAGAGGTCACTTTGAACGTAATGGATATCTGTAGAACCGCTAATGCATTAAGAAAGGATGATGTATTGATATGCCATCAATCAGATTACTGACAATACCTAAACCACACGGACTGTTGTGGGCTCAGGAGTTGGAGTCTGAACAAGGACTGATGTTAAATGCCAGCCCTGTCATTGATACACACATCCCACAACTGAAGAACCAAACAAACTTCTAACAATGAAGAATAAAGCAGAGACAAGAATACCATGTAGTTTACATCATTATTGTCACATCTACTGAGGTACAGTGGAAAACTAGTAACGAGGAACTGCGGGTACTGGCTTATACCGAAGAAGACACAAAGTGCTGGAGTAACTCAGTGGGTCAGGCAGCATCTGTGGAGAACATGGATAGGTGACGTTTCACAGAGTGCTGGAGTAACTCAGCGGGTCAGGCAGCATCTGTGGAGAACATGGATAGGTGATGTTTCACAGAGTGCTGGAGTAACTCAGCGGGTCAGGCAGCATCTGTGGAGAACATGGATAGGTGATGTTTCACAGAGTGCTGGAGTAACTCAGCGGGTCAGGCAGCATCTGTGGAGAACATGGATAGGTGACGTTTCACAGAGTGCTGGAGTAACTCAGAGGGTCAGGCAGCATCTGTGGAGAACATGGATAGGGTGACGTTTCACAGAGTGCTGGAGTAACTCAGCGGGTCAGGCAGCATCTGTGGAGAACATGGATAGGTGACGTTTCACAGTGTGCTGGATTAACACAGTGGGTCAGGCAGCATCTGAGGAGCACATGGATAGGTGACGTATCACAGAGTGCTGGAGTAACTCAGCGGGTCAGTCAGCATCTGTGGAGAACATGGATAGGTGACGTTTCACAGAGTGCTGGAGTAACTCAGCGGGTCAGGCAACATCTGTGGAGAACATGGATAGGTGACGTTTCACAGAGTGCTGGAGTAACTCAGCGGGTCAGGCAGCATCTGTGGAGAACATGGATAGGTGACGTTTCACAGAGTGCTGGAGTAACTCAGCGGGTCAGGCAGCATCTATCTCACCTAGTTTGCCTCATTGCTATTTCTGGGATATTTGTACCTACGAATTGATCGATTTATTTGCGTACGGGACTTCAGTACAAATGGAATGATAGAAATAACTAAACAGCTGCAAACTGCTTCAGGACATTCTGAAAATGAACTTTAATCAATTTTCTCTTTCAAAATAAATTGTTAAAGGAGCAGAAGTTGTTATTTGGTCAGCAGAAATAATTTATAATCTCTGACAACCTTTATAGAATTTTCATTCCAGCCTGGTATATCTTCCTGCAATTGTAACTCTGGGGATGGATTTATTAAAGAGCAGTGTCACGTTTTAGATTCTCAAACATACATTTAAATTCTGGAATCTAGTCTGATTGTTACCGAGTTACTTTGTCCGTTCAGTTTAGTTCATTGTCACATTTACCCAGGTTCAATCAAACGTTTTTTGGTTGCGAGCTGACAGTACACAAAGAGTAGGGATTAACGGGTCCCTTTCAGAATGGCAGGCAGTGGCTAGTGGGGTACCGCAAGTCTCGGTGCTGGGACCCCAGCTATTTACAATATACATCAATGATTTAGATGAAGGGATTCAAAGTAACATTAGCAAATTTGCAGATGACACAAAGCTGGGTGGCAGTGGGAACTGTGAGGAGGATGCTATGAGAATGCAGGGTGACTTGGACAGGTTGGGGGAGTGGGCAGATGCATGGCAGATGAGGTTTAATGTGGATAAATGTGAGGTTATCCACTTTGGTGGCAAAAACAGAAAGGCAGATTACTATCTAAATGGCGTCAAGTTGGGAAAAGGGGAAGTACAACGGGATCTGGGGATCCTTGTTCATCAGTCAATGAAAGTAAGCATGCAGGTGCAGCAGGCAGTGAAGAAAGCGAATGGCATGTTGGCCTTCATAACAAGAGGAGTTGAGTATAGGAGCAGAGAGGTTCTTCTGCAGTTGTACAGAGCCCTCGTGAGACCACACCTGGAGTATTGTGTGCAGTTGTGATCCCCTAATTTGAGGAGGAACATTCTTGCTTTTGAGGGAGTGCAACATAGGTTTACAATGGTTATTCCCGGGATGGCGGGACTGTCATATGCTGAGAGAATGTCTATTGTCTATTGTCCGCAGTGTACAGATAGAGGATAATACCTCATATTTTGTTTGGGCAGTTTACAACCCAGCGGTATGAATATTGACTTCTCTAACTTCTTGCACCCCTCTCTCTCTCCGTCCCTCCCCCTTGTTAGTTGTTTCACTAGTTTCACTGTTGTCCTGGTGAGTTTCATTGTCTGTAACTCGTTATCATCTTTCCCACAACCAACAATGGACCATTGTGGGTTCCACATCGCCTTGATCATCACGGCTGGCTTTGATTTGTTATTTCCACAACTTTTATTCATTTGTTCTGCACCTTTTCACATCTCTAGCTTCCATCTCCCCTGATTATCAGTCTGAAGAAGGTTCCCGACCCGAAACGTTACCCATTCCTTCTCTCCACAGATGCTGCCCGACCCGCTGAGTTACTCCAGCACTCTGTGAAATGTCACCTATCTATGTTCTCCACAGATGCTGCCTGACCCGCTGAGTTACTCCAGCACTCTGTGAAACGTCACCTATCTATGTTCTCCACAGATGCTGCCTGACCCGCTGAGTTACTCCAGCACTCTGTGAAATGTCACCTATCCATGTTCTCCACAGATGCTGCCTGACCCGCTGAGTTACTCCAGCACTCTGTGAAACGTCACCTATCTATGTTCTCCACAGATGCTGCTGACCCGCTGAGTTACTCCAGCACTCTGTGAAACGTCACCTATCCATGTTCTGCACAGATGCTGCCTGACCCGCTGAGTTACTCCAGCACTCTGTGAAACGTCACCTATCCATGTTCTCCACAGATGCTGCCTGACCCGCTGAGTTATTCCAGCACTCTGTCATAGAAATCTGGCGGCGTGGAAATAGGCCATTCAGTCCAACTTGCCCACATCGGTACAACTTGTCCCATCTACATTAACTCCACCTGCCTGCGCTTGGTCCATACCGCTCCAAACCTGTCCTAACCGTGTACCTGTCTAACTG
This sequence comes from Leucoraja erinaceus, assembly GCF_028641065.1. NCBI lineage: Eukaryota > Metazoa > Chordata > Chondrichthyes > Rajiformes > Rajidae > Leucoraja > Leucoraja erinaceus. Next base: position 17,430 of record NW_026576251.1, read on the forward strand.
TTTCTCAAACGTTAGGATCGACCCAGCCACAACTACCTCCTCCAGCAACTCGCTTCATGCATCCTCCAATCCACCCTTTGTGTGAAAATGTTACCCCTCAGTTTCCTATTAAATCTTTCCCCCCCTCACCATAAACCTATGTCCTCTGGTCCTTGATTCCCTTACTCTGGCTAGAAGACTCTGTGTATCTACCCGGTCCATTCCTCTCATGATTTTATGCACAAGCAAACCATTTGGTGCAAAGGTGAATAAGTTAGTTTTAGGAATAATTTGTAGACTTTAGTGGAATATTGTGTCATATTATCTAAACCAGCATCTGCAGCTCCTTGCATCGACAATTTGAAGTGGCACGGTGGCGCAGCGGTAGAGATGCTGCCTCACAGCGCCTGTGACCCGGGTTCAATCCTTACTACGGGTGCCGTCTGTACGGAGTTTGTACGTTCCCCCCGTGACCTGCGTGGGTTTTCTCTGAATACTCCAGTTTCCTCCCACACTCCAAAAACGTGCAGGTTTGTAGGTAATTGTAAGTTGTCCCTGGTGTGTGTAGGATAGTGTTTGTGTGCGGTATGATCGCTGGTCGGCACGGACTCGCTGGGCCGAATGGCCTGGTTCCACGCTGTATCTCTAAACTAAACTAAACTCCTTTTTGTTTTGATCGTTTAACCATACTACTCCTTGGGAAAAGGTGAAACAGATTCTCCTTAACCTGGTCTTAAAATATTTCATATTCCAATAACCCCCTTCTGTAAAGGACGTCTTTCACAACCTCCCTTCTAATTTACGGAGCGTTGTAAGCTAATGTCCTCCTTGGACTGACTCAGAGGAATTGTAATTCCCCCAGGTATTGTCATAACATTATTCATAGTTTTACCAAGAACCTCCATCAAATCTTGGACCTTTAAGTTTTGAACTGGAAGTATTCCACGTCCCGGTTTTCTCTGAGTGCCTTTATTCCAATTTCCTCTCCTGAAATTGTACGCCTGCCCCCCAGTTACTTTCTTTTCTCTGCTAAAACTCCAGCCTCTACTCTCTCGACTGTGCACTTTGATACGGTAACGTGGGTACTTTGTAGGTATACCTTAACCCTTGTGTGAAATAGTGTCACAGATTTCTCGCTCTCGTAAATTCCCCCTTGACTCGCTGGGCTGAATGGCCTGGTTACCACGCTGTATCTCTAACCTAACTCCCTTTTAAACTCATTTTTGTTTTTACTGCTTTTACCGTGCTTTTATTATTCACTCCGTGTTTACTACTTTTCAGTGCTTTTTGTGAAACAATTCTTTTCTCCTTAACTGGTCTTACTCAAAATGTTACTTTTCACTTCCATATTGGAATTAAAGGACGTCTTTCCACAACCTCTTAAATTCTATTTACGGAGCGTTTCCATAAGCTAATGTCCTCCTTGGGACTGACTCAGAGGAATTGTAATTCCCCCAGGTATTGTCATAACATTATTCATAGTTTTACCAAGAACCTCCATCAAATCTTGACTTTAAGTGTTCCATGGAAAAGTATTCCAACATCACATTTCCTAGCAAAAGCACAATAATCAGAGGACAAGACATCGAGAACCAGAGGACACAGAGTGACTTTATTTCTTAGAGTGCAGAAGGAGAGAAATATTGAAAATAGGTGCAGGAGTAGGCCATTCGGCCCTTCAAGCCAGTTCCGCCATTCAATGCGATCACAACTGATCATCCAAAATCCGTAGCGGTTGCTACTTTCTCCTCTTATCCCCTGATTCCATTAGCCCAAAGAGCTAAATCTAACTTTCTCTTGACATCATCCAATGAATTGGCCTCCACTGCCATCTATGGCAGAGAATTCCAGATTCTCTGCCTCAGAGGGCGGTGGAGGCCGGTTCTCTGGATACTTTCAAGAGAGAGCTAGATAGGGCTCTGAAAGATAGTGGAGTCAGGGGATATGGGGAGAAGGCAGGAACGGGTTACTGATTGGGGATGATCAGCCATGATCACATTGAATGGCGGTGCTGGCTCGGAGGGCCGAATGGCCTACTCCTGCAACTATTGTCTATTGTCTATATTCAGTAGAGCAGTAACTCTGGTGGTGGCCCTTCAGTAACCACGATGGCAGGTTGTGCCGATTCAATTACGGTGAGTTCTGACATGGCTCACGTATAATTGGTGAACCGCATACTCGAGGGCAGTGGGGGCAGATCCCCTTTTTACTCTGATACCTTATTTACACATGTTTTTTAAAATGATTATGTTTTATTTTTATTTGTCTGCTGAATATTGTGTTTTTGCCACGTGTGAGCAAAGCACTAAGTCTTTCCCCCCTCATCTTAAACCTAAATCCTCTGGTTCTTGATTCCCCTACTCTGGGTAAAATATTCACCCTCTATAATCCCCTCATGATTTTATACACCTCTGCAAGATCAAAGGCATATAAACTCTCCTGTTTTCTCCCCATAACTCCTGTGTGCAGTTTTGGTCTCTGCCATTCAATATGATCATGGCTGATCATCCCCAATCAGTACCCCGTTCCTGCCTTCTCCCCCATATCCCCTGACTCCGCTATCTTTAAGTGCCCTATCTAGCTCTCTCTTGAAAGTATCCAGAGAACCGGCCTCCACTGCCCTCTGAGGCAGAGAATTCCACAGACTCACTACTCTCTGTGAGAAAAAGTGTTTCCTCGTCTCCGTTCTAAATGGCTTAACCCTTATTCTTAAATGGTGGCTCCTGGTTCTGGACTCCCCCAACATCGTGAACATTGGGGGAGTCCAGAACCAGGAATGATACAGATATGCAGAGGAGCTGTGAAGTGGTGGGTGTTTACTTGGCTTTATTTAAGTAATGTCACTCAAACCTGCCGAACAGGGATGCAGCTTTAATCCTTCAAGTTTTTTTTCACAAGTACCAAAGTTCTTGGGACAGAATTAGGCCATTCGGCCCATCAAGTCTAGTCCTCCATTCAATCATGGCTGATCTATCTCTCCCTCAACCGCATTCTCCTGCCTTCTCCCCATAACCGCTGACACCCGTACTAATCAAGAATCTCTCTATCTCTGCTTTAAAAACTTGGCCCCCACAGCTTTCTGTGGCCATGAATCCCACCAGATTCACCACCTTCTGACTAAAGAAATTCTTCCTCATCTCCTTTCTTACGGGCCTGTCCCACTTTGGCGACTTTTTCGGCGACTGCCGGCACCTGTCATAATTCGCCGAAAATTTTCATTCATGTGGAAAACTCAGCAGCGACCAGAAAGATGCTACGATTCTTTGAGCGACTGAGGAGACGACTCACGACCGTACAGGCGACACGTTGTGGGGTGAAGCCTGCATGGTCGTGAGTAGTCGCCCAAAGAGTCGTACCTTGTTCTGGTCGCTGCTGGATTTTCATCATGTTGAACATTTTCGGCCACCTGCAACGACCTCTGACGGGTGCCGGCAGTCGCCGAAAAAGTTGCGTAAGTGGGACAGGTCCAGAAGGGTACATCTGTTGCGCCTTTAGGTCCTAGACTCTCCCACTAGTGGAAACATTCTCTCCACATCCACTCTATCCAGGCCGTTCACTAGACTGTAAGTCTCAATAATGTTTCCCTTCATCTTTCTAAACTCCAGCGAGCACAGGCCCAGTGCCGACAAACGCTCATCATATGATTCCACTGTTTAAAAGTCTGAAGAAGGGTCTCGACCCGAAACGTCGCCTACCCCTTCGCTCCATAGATGCTGCCTCACCCCACTGAGTTTCTACAGCATTTTTGTCTACGGCCGTTTAATAAGATGGCATTTGAAAACTCAGCCCTGCGTCCCTGTCTCCCTCTACATTAAAAATGTTCCAAGATATATATTTTTAATTCGTCATTCTTAGCACTACTGTCTCCACCAAGGTAAGATATCCTTCTCACATCGACCTTGTCAACATCTCCAGGGACCTTATTTCAATCAAAACCCTGTTCACTCTACAAAACTCCACCTGATAGAAAGCAAGCCTGTCTTATTATTCCTCCTTCAGACTGATTGTAGTTGGGGGAGGAACGCTGGGAATGATGGGCGGGTGAGGGACTAAGCCTGGCCAGTTTGGTTGTGTCCTGCCCCCCACCTCTTACCCAGCTTTCTCCCCCCTCACTACAGTCAGTCTGAAGAAGGGGCCACACACAATCCCAATTAAGAATGCTGCCTGACCCACTGATTCCCTCCAGCACATCGTGTGTTACTCAAGATTCCAGCCACTGCAGCTCCTGGAGTCTCCATTCTATAAGAGATTGAGGCAGTGCTTGCGATTGAGGCAGTGCAGCGTAGGTTCACAAGATTGATCCCTGGGATGGCGGGACTGTCATATGAGGAAAGATTTCAAAGACTAGGCTTGTATTCACTGGAGTTTAGAAGGATGAGGGGGTGTCTTATAGAAACATATAAAATTATAAAAGGAATGGACAAGCAGGAAAAATGTTCCCAATGTTGGGCGAGTCCAGAACCAGGGGCCACAGTCTTAGAATAAAGGGGAGGCCATTTAAGACTGAGGTGAGGAAAAACGTTTTCAACCAGAGAGGTGTGAATTTGTGGAATTCCCTGCCACAGAGGGCAGTGGAGGCCAAGTCACTGGATGGATTTAAGAGTTAGATAGAGCTCTAGGGGCTAGTGGAGTCAAGGGATATGGGGAGAAGGCAGGCATGAGTCTGAAGAAGGGTGTTTCGGCCCGAAACGTCGCCTATTTCCTTCGCTCCATAGATGCTGCTGCACCCGCTGAGTTTCTCCAGCAATTTTGTGTACCTTCGATTTTCCAGCATCTGCAGTTCCTTCTTGAACAGGCACGGGTTATTGATTGGGGACGATCAGCCACGATCGCAATGAATGGCGATGCTGGCTCGAAGGGCCGGATGGTCTCCTCCTGCACCTATTGTCTATGTTTCTATGTTTCTCAGACACAGGAGCAGAAGTAGGCCATTTGGCCCATTGAGTCTACCCCACAATTCAATCATAGCTTTCCTTCTCAACCCCATTCTCCAGCCTTCTCCCCTTTACCTTTCACACCCGTACACATTCGTGAATATTACCGGATATTACTGAAAAGCTTTTCACTGTACCTCGGTACACGTGACAATAAACTTCTGAACTAAAGTAGGCAAAAATGCTGGAGAAACTCAGGGTGAAATTAGAGAAGTCAATGTTCATACCGCTGGGGCGCAAAGTCTCCAATTTCAGGCAGTCCCTGCTTTCTCCTCCCCTTCCCAGCTCTCCCTCAGCCCACTGGCTCCACCTCTTCCTTTCTTCTCCCCCACCCCCACCCTCTCATCAGTCTGAAGAAGGGTTTCGACCCGAAACGTTGCCTATTTCCTTCACTCCATAGATGCTGCCTCACCCGCTGAGTTTCTCCAGCATTTTTGTCTACCTTTGATTTTCCAGCATCTGCAGTTCCTTCTTAAACTTCTGGACTAAAGTCAGTTATACAAATGATGAAGAAACAAAGAACTCCTTTTCCAGCATTCATGTCCATACCTCCCAATCCGTCCTGAAGAAGGGTCCCGATCCATAACGTCACCTATCTGTGTTCACCAGAGGTGCTACCTGACCTGCTGCGTTACTCCAGCACTTTGTTTAGTCAGTTTAGTTTATTGTCACGTGTGCCGAGGTACAATGACACGCTTTGTTGTGTCGCGCTCTCCAGCCAGCGGAATGATTACACATGATCACAATCGAGCCGTCCACAGTGTACAGATACATGATAAGGGAATAACGTTTAGTGCAAGGTAAAGCCAGCAAAGTCCGATCAAAGATAGTCCGAGGGTCACCGATGAGGTAGATAGTAGTTCAGCACTGCTCTCTGGTTGAGGTAGGATGGTTCAGTTGCCTGATAACAGCTGGGAAGAAACTGTCCCTAGTGTTTGTAGGATAGCGTTAAGGGCCTGTCTTACGTGGGCATCATTTGCGCGTCAAGCACATGGCACGCAAAGATTTTGCACATCCCAAAACCCTGGGGCGCTGCGCGCGACCCTGCCTACGTAACCACGCACCACGCATGCATCACGTGCGTCATGACATGTAAATTATGTCCCAGTAGCGGCAGCTAGTGGTTTGGCCTCTCCTCCTATGCAAATCCTCGGCAAACCTGGGAAGGACTATGTAAATGGAGTCAAGTCAGATTATTATCTAAATGGTGTCAAGTTGGGAAAAGGAGAAGTACAACGGGATCTGGGGGTCCTTGTTCATCAGTCTATGAAAGTAAGCATGCAGGTACAGCAGGCAGTGAAGAAAGCGAATGGCATGTTGGCCTTCATAACAAGAGGAATCGAATATAGGGGCAAAGAGGTCCTTCTACAGTGGTACAGAGCCCTGGTGAGTCCACACCTGCAGTAGTGTGTGCAGTTTTGGTCCCCTAATTTGATGAAGGACATTCTTGCTATTGACGGAGTGCAGCGTAGGTTTACAAGGTTAATTCCCGGTTTACAATGTTAATGATTGAATGGAGCAGCTGGGTTTGTACACTCTGGAGTTTAGAAGGATGAGAGGGCATCTTATTGAAACATATAAGATTGTTAAGGGCTTGGACACACTTGGGGCAGGAAACATGTTCCCGATGTCGGGGAGTCCAGAACCAGGGGCAATAGTTTAAGAATAAGGAGTAAGCCATTTAGAACGGAGACGTGGAAACACTTTTTTCTCACAGAGAGTGGTGAGTCTGTGGAATTCTCTGCCTCAGAAGGCGGTGGAGGCAGGTTCTCTGGATGCTTTCAAGAAAGAGCTAGATAGGGTTCTTAAAAATAGTGGAGTCAGGGGATATGGGGAGAAGGCAGGAACGGGGCACTGATTGTGGATGATCAGCCATGATCACATTGAATGGCGGTGTTGGCTCGTAGGGCCAAACGGCCTACTCCTGCACCTATTGTCTATTGTCAATTGACTCACGAGATATATGGGGCGTGTGCCCTAGTATATGTCCTGACCTTCCCTCTCTCACTCTCTTGCTCTCCTGCTTCCTCTCACTTTATGAGCGTGTCCTGCCATCGCAGCAGGAGCCCAATTGAGCCCAGGAGGCAACAGCCTCTCAGCAACTATGACTATTATGTTAGAGCATTAAACATCCATCTATTTCCAACCTACAAGGTCTGAATAAAGAACCCATTTATTCACGATGTTTGCGCCTCTACATCACGTCCATTATGCGCAATTGACGCCCAAGTGGGAAAGGCCCTTTGGTGTGTGGGGATCGCTGGTCGGCACGGACTCAGTGGATCTAAGGGCCTGTTTCTCCAAATGAAACTAAACAAAAGTGTTGAGGTGGAGTGAAAAGCTTTCTTGTTGCGAGCTATTCATTCAATAACAGACAATATTTGATTACAATCGAGCCGTCCACAGTGTACAGATCCTGGATAAATGGACTTACATTTAGTGCAATATAAGTCCAGTAAAGATTGATTAATGATAGACTTGCACGGGTCCCCTCTCTAGTTGGCTTTGGACGACAGGGACAAAAATATAGTCCTATTTGGTGATGGCACAAAAACAGGTGAAATAGGGAGATGTGAAGAGAAACAAAGAGGCTGTAAGGGGAAGGCAGAAGAGTCAGTGAGTGGGCAACATCTTGGTAATGAAGTGTAATGAAAGGAAATTGAAATTGTTTCTCTTCCTGCCAAAATTGACAATGTTCTCTCTGAATGGTGAGAGATAGCAGAGCTGGGAACCTCCAAGGGATCTAGAGGTTCGAGTGCACGATTTGTAAAAGGCTTATCCACAATTATAGCAAGTAATTAAAAAGGGTATTGTTTGTTGCCAGGCAAGAGAATAGAATCGCAGGGAAACACGGGAGACTAGATACTGGAATCACGAGCCAAACACAGTGTAACTCAGCGGGTCAGGCAGCATCTGTGGAGAACATGGATAGGTGACGTTTCACAGAGTGCTGGAGTAACTCAGCGGGTCAGGCAGCATCTGTGGAGAACATGGATTGGTGACGTTTCACAGAGTGCTGTAGTAACTCAGCGGGTCAGGCAGCATCTGTGGAGAACATGGATAGGTGACGTTTCACAGAGTGCTGGAGTAACTCAGCGAGTCAGGCAGCATCTGTGGAGAACATGGATTGGTGATGTTTCACAGAGTGCTGCAGTAACTCAGCGGGTCAGGCAGCATCTGTGGCGAACATGGATAGGTGACGTTTCACAGAGTGCTGGAGTAACTCAGCGGGTCAGGCAGCATCTGTGGAGAACATGGATAGGTGACGTTTCACAGAGTGCTGGAGTAACTCAACGGGTCAGGCAGCATCTGTGGAGGGAACGGACAGATGATGTTTCAGTTTGGGACCCTTCTTCAGATTGAGCTCAGGAACCTGTAAACATTATGAGAACAAAAAATGTAATGGGAACCTGAAGAATAAACTTATTTACAGAAAGCGTTGTGGGTGAGAGGTGGGAGGAGATACAAGAGGTGAGGCAGGGTCCATGTTTAAGCAACAGTTAGACAGGTTACACAAGCACAACTTGTACTGAAGTGTGGATGGCCGTTGGCTCGCTAGAAGCTCATCCGCCCTTTGACAAGTCTTGTTTTTGGTCCTGCTGGGGGTCCGCAGCCCCCTCCTCACCTGACAAACCAGGTGGGGGAGACAGTTTAGTCACCGACTATCCGACCATGGAGCGGGTAGCACAGGATTACATGGTACCCGTGGCAGGGGCGGGGGCCTCCCCCCCAATCTGACTACATCCCTCTCCCACTCTAGTTCTCTGCCAAGTCTGACTGTCCCGAGATTATATTTTATCTCAGTCTGCTTTATTGTCACCTACTCCTAGCTAACAATGATCTATTTTACATTTTCCTTGACACCTCATCTCCTTTGATGTCTTGCTCTCACGCCTTGCACTTCCTTATTTCTGTCTCCCTCTCCCCTGACCCTCAGGCCGAAGAAGGGTCTGGACCCAAAACGTCACCCGTTCCTTCTCTCCGGAGATGCTGCCTGTCCCGCTGAGTTACTCCAGCTTTTTGTGTCTACCTTAGACAATAGACAATAGACAATGGGTGCAGGAGTAGGCCATTCGGCCCTTCGAGCCTGCACCGCCATTCAATATGATCATGGCTGATCATCCAACTCAGTATCCCGTACCTGCCTTCTCTCCATACCCTCTGATCCCCTTAGCCACAAGGGCCACATCAAACTCCCTCTTAAATATAGCCAATGAACTGACCTCGACTACCCTCTGCGGCAGAGAGTTCCAGAGATTCACCAGTCTCTGTGTGAAAACCTTCGAGCCAGCACCGCCATTCAATGTGATCATGGCTGATCATCCCCAATCAGTACCCTGTTCCTGCCTTCTCTCCATATCCCCTGACTCTGCTATTTTTAAGAGCCCTATCTAGCTCTCTCTTGAAAGCATCCAGAGAACCGGCCTCCACCGCCCTCTGAGGCAGAGAATTCCACAGATTCACCACTATCTGTGAGAAAAAGTGTTTCCTCGTCTCCGTTCTAAATGGCTTACTCCTTATTCTTAAACTGTGGCCCCTGGTTCTGGAATCTTCATTGTAAAGCTCTTCGGCACCATCTCCAATGGACCTAGGGCAGAGTAAAATGTTCCATTATTACTCCTCTGTGGAGTAATTTAGCATTAACCAGCGACGAGGGATTTCAAGGGAAGCTGTCACTTCTGTGATCTTAATTTAGCTTTCCTTTTGGTCTAAAGAGCATCCTCATTATTTGTTACCTGTTTAAACAATAGCAGGATTCAGGGCCAGAACCCAAAGCTCGCCGTTTGTTTACTAAGTATAGAAGCCTCTCCCTGAAGATCGAGGAGCGTTCAAGTGGGACAAAGCCAATTGTATATCCAAAAAGTGGTTCATTTAACTGGTGATGCATCATTGCATTGAGCAGAGAGCAGCCTTGCTCTGCCAGAGAGCTATTTCAAGTTTTAAAGTCAAAGAATAACAGAGTGATACAGCATGAAAAAATGCTCTTCAGCCCAACTTGCCCACACCGACCAACATGGCCCATCTACACTAGTCCCACCTGCCCGCATTTGGCCCAGTCCCTCTAAACGTCCTATCCATGTACCTATGGATAAGAGGGGATCTTATTGAAACATATAAGATTATTCAGGGATTGGACACGCCAGAGGCAGGAAACATGTTCCTGATGGTTACACAAAAAAGCTGGAGAAACTCAGCGGGTGCAGCAGCATCTATGGAGCGAAGGAAATAGGCAACGTTTCGGGCCGAAACCCTTCTCCAGTCTGAAGAAGGGTTTCGGCCTGAAACGTTGCCTATTTCCTTCGCTCCATAGATGCTGCTGCACCCGCTGAGTTTCTCCAGCTTTTTTTGTGTAACCTTCGATTCTCCAGCATCTGCAGTTCCCTCTTAAACAACATGTTCCTGATGTTGGGGGAGTCCAGAACTAGGGGCCCTCACCTGCTGAGTTTCTCCAGCATTTTTGTCTACATTCGATTTTCCAGCATCTACAGTTCTTTCAAAAACAACCACAGTTTAAGAATAAGGAGCAAGCAATTTAGAATGGAGATGAGGAAACACTTTTTCACACAGAGAGTTGTGAGTCTGAGGAATTCTCCGACCTTCATCTGCCCATTCTGTCCACGAACCGTTCCCACATCTTATTTTTAGTCAAGGAAAAATGTTTCACCAGCAATATTGGTGAGGGTTGCCGTTAAGAATGTAATTGTGAGCATTACTATATTTACTGAAGGACTTCTTGAAGCAAAGGATTTTATTTGTTTGTTGTTCATTAATAAAATGCATCAGTCTGAATCCAATGGGATTACTCTTCCTTTTATAAGCTGAACATTGTCGAATAAAGTCTTTCCATTTTAAAATGACTCAGAAAACATTGGAAAGGCATCACAGCAGCGTCGGTTTGTAACAGACGTAACTGAGGTGATGCATCTACCTTCGCCATCTGTAGGGCCTGTCCCACTTGGTGATGTTTTTCGGCGATCTCCGGCATCATTAACTGACGAGTCAGGTCACCGAATAATTTGCGGCGTAATGCGGCATGATGATGTATAACGCCCCGTGACGCCATATAGACGCGCGGTGTATTTTCAAGTTTCGCAACATTTGTTATTGTCGCCGCTGGATTTTGAAATGTTCAAAGTCTTTTGCCGACCCTGACGTGATGCTGGCAGTCACCGAAAAAAATCGCTGAGTGGGATTGGCCCTTAACTATATTAGCCTGCCTTTACATAGAACATAGAAACATAGAAATTAGGTGCAGGAGTAGGCCATTCGGCCCTTCGAGCCTGCACCGCCATTCAATATGATCATGGCTGATCATCCAACTCAGTATCCCGTACCTGCCTTCTCTCCATACCCCCTGATCCCCTTAGCCCCAAGGGCCACATCTAACTCCCTCTTAAATATAGCCAATGAACTGGCCTCGACTACCCTCTGCAGCAGAGAGTTCCAGAGATTCACCACTCTCTGTGTGAAAAAGGTTCTCCTCTCATCTCGGTTTTTAAAGGATTTCCCCCTTATCCTTAAGCTGTGACCCCTTGTCCTGGGACTTCCCCAACATCGGGAGCAATCTTCCTGCATCTAGCCTGTCCAACCCCTTAAGAATTTTGTAAGTTTTCTATAAGATCCCCTCTCAATCTCCTAAATTCTAGAGAGTATAAACCAAGTCTATCCAGTCTTTCTTCATAAGACAGTCCTGACATCCCAGAATCAGTCTGGTGAACCTTCTCTGCACTCCCTCTATGGCAATAATGTCCTTCCTCAGATTTGGAGACCAAAACTGTACGCAATACTCCAGGTGTGGTCTCACCAAGACCCTGTACAACTGCAGTAGAACCTCCCTGCCTACCTTACTATATCTATCACCACATGCATCATGCATGCTGTACGTTCCATATGTGGTCCAGTCTGTATCATCATCCCCACCCCGGACTATTGATAGCGGCACTTCACCATCCAGTGCCAGATTTAGATGAAGAGAGGCCCTAAGCTGTTCCACTTGTGAGGCCCCCAACAACCGGACAGCCATGGCGGCCAAATCTCCCACAATACAAAGCGAGGGAGAAAGTGCCCAGCGCCGACCAGTTGCCGTTGCAGTGCGCATGCGCAGGGCGGCCGATGATGTGCTGGCCGTGGTTGTGCGCATGTGCAAGGCGGCCTGCCGTGCCGGCGGATGAGGAGCGAGCGGAGCCCGGCGGCACTTTCGGCACTAAAGGACTATGAGTTGTCACTCCCGTGTACGGATCTCATTACACAACATCTTCCCCCGGAGACTTCACCCATCTCTGTTTCTTTCTGCAACCTCCATTCTATTGTCAAAACCTAGTTTTACCGTTAATCGAGTTTCTGTGTAATCGGATGATGTCGTGTGAGAAGGCGTGTAGAGCTGGGCCACAGTCACGTTTCAGGAGATCAGCTCCCGTTGATCGGGTCACAAGATTCAAGATACATTTCACCCATTGTGCTTTCTGGACCCCTTGAGGGTCCAAAACTAGTTTGACGTTTCTTTCAGCCGTAATCTTACAAACAAATAGACCCAAGACCAAGTCAATTTACATAAACAGCCATCACGGGTCGCTGTGATGGAAGTCTCTTTAAAAAACTCTCTCCACTCCACTCTGCACCCCCCCCCCCCCCCCCCCCCCCCGATGTCAGAGTCAAAGTCAAAGCCAACCCGGCTGGCGATGGCGATTGTCCCCGCAACTCTTTAAAAGCCACGCCGGACTGATGCAATGGGTCGCCCACGACGGGTCTTGGTGTTAGCCCCGCCGGTGTGCGTTTTCGCAGAGTCGAAAATTTAGAGGCCATTCGCCTGTAGCGCGGGGCGGTGATGTCAGGCCCCGCTCCAGGAGCAATTCACCCCGCAACTCGGGCGGGGGAGAAGTCTTCGTTGTCGAGAGCCCTGAAAAGCGGTCTCCCTCCAGGGACCCGCGGGTTGTCGCCCGTGCCGCCGTCCGTCAGACCCAGTAGTGAGCAGCCTCCGAAGTCGCGAGGTCGGGCCGCCGCAGCAACGCAGCGCTCCACCAGCCCGCTCGACACCCGCTCTGGACTCGGCCAGCTCCGCGACGGTGAGGTGAGTCGTCGGCACCAGACTCTCCCCCGGTCTTCTGTTGGAGGCCGCTCCTCGTTGCAGTCCCAACGACAACAGGGACCCGACAAGAAAAGGTTGGGTCTCCCGTGCAGGGAGAGATTTAAAAGTTACCCCCTCCCTCCCACCCTACCCCACCCCACCCACACACACCCCAACAAAAAATAACAAAAACTACATAGAAATATAGACAAAAAATAATAAAAACGCGGACAGGCTGCGACCCCTCTGCTGCTGACGAGAGTCGCCCCGCCTACCCAACTTTTTAGCTTGACGTAGACACTGTCGTTGGGGGGGGGGGGGGTCCCAGATTTCTCACTCTCAACACCTCACCCAATGTTTCCAGCCCTGGAATCTCTGAGAGATATGGATTACAATGTTTAAGAAGGAACTGCAGATGCTGGAAAATCAAAACTCCTGGTGGGCACCAGTTTTAATAAATCTCCTGCTACCTCCAACACCAACTCAACATGGTCTTTCCAACTGTTCCTGCAGATAGGCACATGGGGATGCAGGGAATGGGCAGCGTTGCCAACTCTCATGCATTGAACGTGAGACTCAGATGCGTGCCTGTCCCACTTAGGCAACTCTTTAAGCGACTGCCAGGGACTAGTTGTCATGGAATTCACCTACGACAGTGAAAATTGTCGCCACTGCCGCCGGAAAGTTTTCACCAAGTCGAAAATTTAGAGGCAGTTGTGCCTGTAGTCGCCCAAAAAGTCGCCCAAAGAGGGACAGGCCCATCTCGCATTTCACGCAATTCCCACGCTGATCACAGAATTTTCCGTCTTCAGTTGTCACCGACAGGGTCGTGGCTCGCCGCGGGTGGACGTAGGTTGTAGCCCGTGTCGTAGGTTGGACGTCGTAGGTTGCCGTAGGTTGACGCCCCAAGTCGCGAGGAATTGTGCCGACGGTCAACACGGCTTGTCGTAGCCTGACGTCGACTAAGTGGTAGCTTGTCGTAGACACTGTCGTGGGGGGGGGTGTCCAGATTTCTCACTCTCAACTCTCACCCAGTGTTGGCAGCCCTGGAATGGAGAGATATGGATTACAGTGTTTAAGAAGGAACTGCAGATGCTGGAAAATCAAAGGTAGACAAAAATGCTGGAGAAACTCAGCGGGTGCAGCAGCATCTATGGAGCGAAGGAAATAGGCAATGTCTCCGGCCCAAAACACCCTTCTTCAGACTCTTTGATATCACTTGCCTCTGGAAGGCGAGAAGACAGTTGAACTTTACTCAGCCAGAGTAAAAACTTTGTGGAGTATGAGCTTCCAATGAAGGTGGTGGAGGCCTTCGTTTTTATCTGGTATTTAAAAATAAATTGGATAGGCATATGGACCGGAAAGGCATGGAGGGTTATGGTCTGAACGCAGGTGTGTGGGACTAGGGGGGAATACGTGTTCAGCACGGACTAGAAGGGTCGAGATGGCCTGTTTCCGTGCTGTAATTGTTATATGGTTATATGGTAACTTGGTGTCATGCTGGGCATGGGCATTGTGGGCTGAAGGGCCTGTTCCTCTGCTGTACTGTTCTATCTTCTGTGAAGCAACTTTTTTTTTAGTTTAGTTTAGTGATACTAGTATATGTCTAGTTCTTGAATGCACCTACTGTGGGGAAGAGACTCTGTGCATTCACCCTATCTATTCCCCTCAGGATCTTATCCACTTCCATGAGATCACTACTTATCCTTCTGCCCTCCAAGGAATAATGTCCTGGCCTGCTCAAATTCTCCCTGTAGCCCATCTCTCTGGTAACATGGTGCCCAGAACGGAACGCAGTACTCTAAATGCGGCTTCACTAACGTCTCGTCCGATCAGCTGAGAAGGTTATGTTTGGCTGCAACCTTCCCTCCATTGATGAACTGTACACTGCAAGGGCCAGGAAGCGAGTGGGCAAAATCATCTCTGACCCCTCACACCCTGGCCACAAACTCTTTGAATCACTTCCCTCTGGAAGGCGACTCCGGACTGTCAAAGCTGCCACAGCCAGACGTAAAAACAGTTTTTATCCACGAGTAGTTGCTCTACTCAACAGCCAAAAATCTGTAGCCTCCCTTTGATCTGGTATTTTGCTGTTTCACATGCTTGATCAATGGTGTTTTATCATTAATGTCTTATTATTTTTAATGTTTAGTGTTTACTGAGTCACTCGTAACTGTCACTGTATGTCATGTTGTTACTTGTGGGCGGAGCACCAAGGCAAATTCCTTGCATGTAAATACTTGGCCAATAAACTTACTTACTTACGTATATAACTGCGACATCACCTCCCAACCTCTATACTCAGTACTGCTAAGCTGGTCTATGGTCTATAGAGCCTAAAGTTGGAAGACAACTTGTTCGGTTTGATCTTCTGTTTGTACGCGCCAGGTTGATTGCATTCGTCGAAAGAGGGTGGACCACGTGAAGGTTGCAATCTCCCACCCCTGGTGAAATTCCTTAAATTAAATGATGAAATTTCCAATGTATTCTGGAGGAAAATTGGAAGTGTTTACGTGTGGATCTTCCGATATTATTTTATCCCCTGATATTTGAAAACTGAGCACGATTTTAAGTGGCGTGGTGTGTTGGAATGCAGGCCAGGCTTGGGAGGAATGGATGTGGAGAGGATGTTTCCACTAGTGGGAGAGTCTAGGACCAGAGGGCACAGCCTCAGAACTAAAGGATGTTCCTTTAGGAAGGAGATGAGGAGGAATTTCTTCAGTCAGAGGGTGGTGAATCTGGGGGATTCTTTGCCACAGACGGCTGTGGAGGCCAAGTCAATGGATGTGTTTTAGATATAGGTAAATAGATTCTTGATTGGTACAGGTGTCAAGGGTTATGGGGAGAAAGCAGGAGATTGGGGTTGAGAGAGAAAGATAGATCAGTCATGATTGAATGGCAGAGTAGACGATGGGCCGAATGGTCTAATTTTGCTCGTATCACGTGAACATGTACTTATCAAGAAAAAAATCAGTGAACATCTGGATTTTATATTCGACTACGTTTTAAATTGTATTCATTTGGATATAACATTATCACTCCTTTAAAGCTCATTTAAGTGAAGAAATGGAAAAAATGTGCACAGATTTCAAATATCAGGGGAAAATTATATCAGAAAATCCACATGTAAACACTTCCAATTTTTCTCCAGAATACATTGGAGAATTCATAATTTAATTCCAGGATTTTCCCCAAAATCTCACTGGGATTAAAACTTGTTTCAGCTTGACTGAGGTTGACGTGTTTGCCCATTGCGATCAATTGCATCTCCACCGCTTAGTCCCATATCAATAAGTGACTCCCAGAGACAACATCAGTGTCGACGCTCAGCGATTTGTGGGATTGATGATGTTTCTCGGTTTACTCAAATCAGTGCGCTATTAGTTTAGTTTAGAGGTGCAGCGCGGAAACAGGCCCTTCGGCCCACCGAGTCCGCACTGACCAGCGATCCCCGCACACTAACACTATCCTACACACACGAGGGACAATTTACACTTATACCAAGCTAATTAACCTACAAACCTGCACGTCTTTGGAGTGTGGGAGGAAACCAGATTTCTCAAAGAAAACCCACGCAGGTCACGGGGAGAACGTACAAACTCTGTACAGACAGCACCCGTAGTCCAGATGAAACCCGGGTCTCTGGCGCTGGTCTCTGAGGCAGCAACTCTACCGCTGCGCCACCGTGACACCCCATTTTTGATTCTAAGAAAAAATCAGTGCTGGTGGAACTCAGGGAGTTATTTCAAGGTCACTTATTGTCACGAGTACCGAGGTACAGTGAAAAGCTTTGGTTTCCATGCTAACCAAATGGATCAGGGAGTTTTATTCATAAATATAATCAATGCAGAAACATGGAATTGGTTTTATAATTAGCACGTGTGTCATGGGTTATGAGGAGAAGGCAGGGAAATGGGGTTTAGACAACAGACAATAGGTGCAGGAGTAGGCCTATCAGCCCTTCAAGCCAGCACCGCTATTTAATGTGATCATGGCTGATCATCCACAATCAGTACCCCGTTCCTGCCTTCTCCCCATATCCCCTGACCTTGCTAACTTTGTGATGGAAAGATAGATCAGCCAAATTGAATGGCAGATTAGACTTGATGGGCCGAATGGCCTAATTCTGCTACAACTTATGAAAGTATGAAGGAACAGTAGATGCTGGTTTACAAAAAAAGACACAAGGTACTGGAGTAACTCAGCGGGTCAGGCAGCATCTGTGGAGAACATGGACAGGTGACGTTTTGAGCTGGGACCCTTTTGTAATTGTCAAACTCCAGTACAATAGCTGGAGCAAAGGGGAAGATACAGAGTGCAGAATATAGTTCTCAGCATTGTAGCGCATCAGTTCCAGAGACAAAGTCCAATGTCCGCAATGGGGTAGAGGTGAATTGGACAGTACCCTAGCTTATGGAAGGGCCGTTCAGAAGTATCGGGCCCGGAATCTAGTCCAGCTTAGTTTTGAGATACAGAGCCGGAAAAGGCCCTTCGACCCGCCAAGCCCATACGGACCTGCGAACCCCTGCACATTGATGCTGTCCAACACATACAAGGTGTGAGAGAAAACCCACGCAGGCCGCGGGGTGAACGTACAAACTCCGTACAGACAGCACCCGTAGTCAGGATGGAACCCAGGTCTCTGGCGCTGTGAGGCAGCAACTCTACCGCTGCGCCACCGCGCTGACTCTTCTTCATACAGTTCTCCCCTCGTGTCCCAAGTCCCACACAAGGAAGGGCGGAGGTTGCTTTTCGGACTGATGGCCGTGACTCGCGTTGTACACCAGGGGTCAGTATTGGTCCCATTGCTATTTGTGGCTTATGTCACTGATTTGGATCAGGCACAGGTGAGATGGGCCGAAGGGCCTGTTTCCATGCTGTACGCCGATGGGTTCTGGAAAGCGCTGCCAGACATGGTGGTGGAGGCAGATACAACAGAGGATTTTAGATCCCTTCAATCTATGCCGGAAATGCAGGGAGTCACGGTGGTGCAACGGTAGAGTTGCTGCCTCACAGCGCCAGAGACCCGGGATCCATCCTGACTACGGGTGCTGTCTGTACGGAGTTTGCACGTTCTCCCCGTGAGCTGTGTGGGTTTTCTCTGGGTGCTCCGGTTTCCTCCCACACTCTAAAGACGTGCTGGTTTGTAGGTTAATTGGCTTCGGTAAAAATTGTAAATTGTCTCGAGTGTGTGTAGGATAGTGTTAGTGCACGGGGTTGGCACAGAATTGGTGGGCTGAAAGGTCTATTAGGGGATCTTATTGAAACATATAAGATTATTAAGGGTTTGGACATGCTAGAGGCAGGAAACATGTTCCCGATGTTGTGGCAGTCCAGAACCAGGGGCCACAGTTTAAGAATAAGGGGTAAGCCATTTAGAACGGAGACGAGGAAACACTTTTTCAAACAGAGAGTTGTGAGTCTGTGGAATTCTCTGCCTCAGAGGGCGGTGGAGGCCGGTTTTCTGGATACTTTCAAGAGAGAGCTAGATAGGGCTCTTAAAAATAGCGCAGTCAGGGGATATTGGGAGAAGGCAGGAACGGGGAACTGATTGTGGATGATCAGCCATGATCATATAGAATGGCGGTGCTGGCTCGAAGGGCCGAATGGCCTACTTCTGCACCTATTGTCTATTGTCTTTTTCTGTGCTGTATCTAAAGTCTGTTCACAAGTTCCTATATGATGGGAGTAGAATTAGGCCATTCGGCCCATCAAGTCACTCTGGCATTCAATCATGGCTGATCTATCCCACCCTCCGAACCCCATTCCCCTGTCTTCTCCCCATAACCCCTGACACCCGTACTGATCAAAGCATAAAGTCCAAAGAACGGAGGGGGGTTGATCACGTGCAGGCAGAGGAGATTAGTTTAACTTGGGCACCATGGTGCGCACGGAGAATGTGGGCTGAAGGGCCTCTTCCTACACTGCACTATGAACTAGTTCTATATTTCTACTGAGGTATTCCATTTACCACCAACGCCTTCAAATGAATTCAGCTCATGAGACAAATTGAGCAATTTTGTTATTTTCAATGCTCGGCTCAAAGTAGCGGTAATGGCTTCCATTAGGAAATAGGTTTAATGGTTTAGAGCAATTGAATAGATGAGAATGTGGTACAATCATTTCCCACCTTTTAATGTTATTCCCGTGGATTCCCTCTAACCTTGTGCAGAAATGAACGCTCCAATTTTTAAAGTGCTCATTGGATATCTCGCAGTGTCAGTCTCCACAGCCAGACTCTTCCCCTGATGAATTGCTCGTTTAGAAATGTTCACTGGCAAATTGCTCCGATTCAAATGCATTTGAGTAGACCAATGCCATTAGCCTTCCCCCAAAGCTCCTCCATCTCCTCGGCTCAGTCCCATACCTTCACCGTGAAGTTGCGGTGCTTGTGGATCTGATGAATAGGTCCAAGGGGCTGTCCCACTTGGGAGACCTAATTGGCGAGTTTAGGAGAGTTTGAAAAAATGACATGTTGAAGACCTCCTTCGACTATGTAGAACACCTCCTTCGATCTCCTTCAACTGTGTTGAAGACCAGCTTCGACTAGCTACAACTAGCTTCGACTAATGACGACTAGCTACGACTAACTTTGGGAAAATTAGATTAGATTAGATTAGATTAGTTTATTGTCATTCAGACCTTTCGGTCTGAACGAAATTTTGTTTCCCTGCAGTCATACATTTAATTAAAAAAATGACAAAAACACACAATCAACACAAATTTAACATCCACCACAGTGAGTTCACCAAACACCTCCTCACTGTGGTGGAAGGCAAAATCTTAAAGTCTCTGTCTCTTCCCTCTTTGTTCTCCCTCTGCGCCGAGGCGACGGCTCAAACTCCGCGGGTGGTCGCTGCCTCCGCCACAGCTCCAGGACCGAGTCGGGTCTCCGCTGCCGCTACCTCCGCCACAACTCCAGGGCCGAGTCGGGTCTCTGCTACCACTGCTGCTGCTGCTGCCGCCGCCACAGCTCCAGTGCCAAGTCGGGTCTCCGCCGCTGCTGCCGCTGCTACAGCTCCGATGCCGCCAGCTCCGCCATTAGGCCTCGGCGCAGACGGAGACGGGGAATACGACCGAAGAAAAGTCGCATCCCCCGAAGGAAGAGGCCAAAGCATTGTTTCTCCCACCCCACCCACACACATATACAACTTAATAAAACAAAATTAACTAAAACATGACAAGGAACAAAACGAAAGAAAAAAAACAGACGGACTGCAGGTGGGCCGCAGCTGTTAAGCCAGCGCCGCCATCATGAATCCAAATTGGCCACCGAATAGTGGAGAGTGAAGACGACCTTTCTTCAACCTCCCTTCGATCTCCCTTCGACTCTGATGAAGACTATCTACGACTACCTTCGACTACCCTCGACTACCTACGACTAACATGCCGACCTACTACGACTAAACCAACGAGTAAAAAAAGTAGCGATTTTTTTCCATGGCGACCTTTTTTTACTTGCGGGCATTTTTTAACATGTTGAAAAAAACGCCGCGACCTAGCTGAGGCCTCGTGGATTAGGTCACCCAAGTGGGACAGGCCCTTCAGCATTTCACTGGGCATCTAGGTCACCCAAGTGGGACAGGCCCTTCAGCATTTCACTGGGCATCTGGCAGTGGAGGACAGCACGGCTACGCTCGGCCAGGCCGACCCTGCAACGATGCCATGACAACATCTTGATTAGTGCGGGTGTCAGGGGTTATGGGGAGAAGGCAAGAGAATGGGGTTAGGAAGGAGAGATAGATCAGCCATGATTGAGTGACGGAGTACATGTCATTTTGTAGGGTGCCGTCACAAGGAAATTCTACCATTGGCTCCATCTATACTTCACACAGCCCCTTCACTATAGCTTACCGGTGGCACGGTGGAGCAGCGGTAGAGCTGCTGCATCACAGCGCCAGGGACCCGGGTTCCATCCCGACTACGGACACTGTCTATACGGAGTTTGTACGTTCTCCCCGTGACCTGCGCGTGGGTTTTCTCCGGGTGCTCCAGTTTCCTCCCACACTCCAAAGACGTGCAGGCGTAAATGGGGGACCTTGGTCGGCAACGGCAAGTTGGACAAGGAAACAGATCCAAACATTTGAAGGGTCTTGACACGAAACGTCACCTATTCCTTCGCTCCATAGATGCTGCCTCACCCGCTGAGTTGCTCCAGCAATTTTGTCCACCTTCGATTTTTCCAGCATCCGCAGTTCTTTCTTAAACACTTCGTAAATGTAGAAGTGGCTGATCAGTGCAAATTCATCCAACCATTGAAAACACGGATTGCACAACTTGGAAAAGGTACAAGTCGAGTTTAGTTCTCTCTCTCACTCAATGAGAGCTCCCCAAAGGATTCTGTTGATTCTTTCATGCAGATAAAGCCAATTAAAATGACAAAGAATGAAAGTTAGAAACATAGAAAATAGGTGCAGGAGGAGGCCATTTAGCCCTTCGAGCCAGCACCGCCATTCATTGTGATCATGGCTGATCGTCCCCAATCAATAACCCATGCCTGCCTTCTCCCCATATCCCTTGACTCCACTAGCCCGTAGAGCTCTATCTAACTCTTTCTTAAATCCATCCAGTGATTTGGCCCCCACTGCCCTCTGGCAGGGAATTCCACAAAATTCACAACTCTCTGGGTGAAAAAGTTTTTTTCACCTCAGTCTTAAATGACCTCCCCTTTATTCTAAGCCCCGATTCTAGACTCGCTCAACATTGGGAACATTTTTCCTACATCTAGCTTGTCCAGTCCTTTTATAATTTTATATGGTTCTATAAGATCCCCCCTCATCTTTCTAAACTCCAGTGAATACAAGCCTAGTCTTTTCAATCTGTCCTCATATGATCAGGGATCAATCTCGTGAACCTACCTCAATCACGTCCTTCCTCAAATTAGGAGACCAAAACTGTACACAATACTGCAGATGTGGTCTCACCAGAGCCCTATACAGCTGCAGAAGTTAACTCATCTCAATCCTTTTCTCCAGAGATGCTGTTGGACCCGCTGAGTTACTCCAGCACTTTGTGTCTATCTTCGGAGTAAACCAGCATCTGCAGTTCCTTCCCTCACGAGTATATTTTAATTCTCTCTCACACAATCAGAGCTCTCCATGAGGATTCTATTGATTATTATCTAAATGGAGTATTTGGTCAGCAGAAGTCATTTATAATCTCTGACAACCTTTATAGAATTTTCATTCCTGCCTGGTATATCTTCCTGCAATACTAACTCTGGGGAAGGGTTTATTAAAGAGCAGTGTCACGTTTTAGATCCTCAAACATACATTTAAATTCTGGAATCTAGTCTCATTGTTACCGATTTACTTTGTCCATTCAGTTTAGTTCATTGTCACATTTACCCAGGTACAATCAAAAGTTTTTTGGTTGCGAGCTGACAGTACACAAAGAGTAGGGATTAACGGGTCCCTTTCAGAATGGCAGGCAGTGGCTAGTGGGGTACCGCAAGTCTCGGTACTGGGACCCCAGCTATTTACAATATACATCAATGTTTTAGATGAAGGGATTCAAAGTAACATTAGCAGATGACACAAAACTGGGTGGCAGTGTAAACTGTGAGGAGGATGCTATGAGAATGCAGGGTGACTTGGACAGGTTGGGGTAGTGGGC
Source organism: Leucoraja erinaceus (assembly GCF_028641065.1). Lineage (NCBI taxonomy): Eukaryota > Metazoa > Chordata > Chondrichthyes > Rajiformes > Rajidae > Leucoraja > Leucoraja erinaceus. The sequence goes on from NW_026576251.1 coordinate 40,023, forward strand.
AGATGCATGGCAGATGAAGTTTAATGCGGATAAATGTGAGGTTATCCACTTTGGTGGCAAAAACAGGAAGCCAGATTATTATCTAAATGGCGTCAAGTTGGGAAAAGGGGAAGTATTTGTATTTTTATTTTTACTTCTACTATCTTGTACTATGACTATGACCAGACGCTAAACTGCATTTTGTTGTACCTATACTCGTATTTGTGCAATGACAATCAAGTTGAATTGAATTGAATTGAAGTACAACGGGATCTGGGAGTCCTTGTTCATCAGTCAATGAAAGTAAGCATGCAGGTAGAGCAGGCAGTGAAGAAAGCAAATGGCATGTTAGCCTTCATAACAAGAGTTGAGTGTAGGAGCAAAGAGGTCCTTCTGCAGTTGTTCAGAGCCTCAGTGAGACCTTCTTAGGCCCCCTTCGGACGTAGCTGACCATGGGTGTCTCCAGGGTGCTATTCCCTATATGGAGGACCTGTGCGCAACTTTGTTTAATGTGGGGAGACTGGTGAACAGACAGCCACCCCACGGTCCTTGACAGATCTGGGTCAGGATCCAGTGGCATGGAGTCCCTCCAAATCTGTCCTATCCATGCACTTGTCCAAATGTCTTTTGAAAATGTTTCAAAATGTAACCAGTCAAAAGGTGATGGGGAGAAGGCAGGAGAATGGGGTTGGTAGACTCGAAGGGCCGAATGGCCTACAATAATTCTGCTCCTGTGACTTAGGAACTTCCAAAATGTTGTTATTAGTACCTGCCTCAACTACGTCATCTGGGAACTCATTCCATACACCCCGATTATTCCTCGTGCTACTCTCACCTGTATTTGACCAGTTACATTGGCATGGGGAGTTGAGTTTAGTTCAATTTATTGTCACGTGTAACAATAAACACTACACAATAGACAATAGATACAGGAGTAGGCCATTTGGCCCTTTGAGCCAGCACCGCCATTCAATGTGATCGTGGCTGATCATCCCCAATCAGTACCCCGTTCCTGCCTTCTCCCCATATCCCCTGACTCCACTATCTTTAAGAGCCCTATCTAGCTCTCTCTTGAAATAATCCAGAGAACTGGCCTCCACCGCCCTCTGAGGCAGAGAATTCCACAGACTCACAACTCTCTGTGTGAAAAAGTGTTTCCTCGTCTACGTTCTAAATGGCTTACCCCTTATTCTTAAACAGTGGCCCCTGGTACAGCGAAAAGCTTTAGTTGCGTGCTAACCAGCTAGCGGAAAGACAATACATGATTATAATCGAGCTGTCCACACTGTACAGATAAAGGATAAAGGGAATAACGTTTAGTGCAAGATTAAGCTAATAAAGTCCGATTAAAGAGGTAGATAGTAGATGTGGGCCGCTCTCTAGTTGTGGTAGGATGGTTCTGTTGCCTGTGTACCATCGACAGTGGCGATATAGCAATCATTGGTGTGTATTTCTGCATTGTTCCCCTGCCCGTCTCTGTGCTGTATCTCTAAACTAAACTGTCATGGTGGCGCAGCGGTAGAGTTGCTGCCTTACATCGAATGCAGCGCCGGAGACGCTGGTTCCATCCTGACTACGGGGCGCTGTCTGTACAGAGTTTGCACGTTGTCCCCGTGACCTGCGTGGGTTTTCTCTGAGATCTTCGGTTTCCTCCCACGCTCCAAAGATGTGCAGGTTTTTATAGGTTAATTGGCTTGGTGTAAATGTAAAAACTATCCCTAGTGTGTGTAGGATAGTGTCAGTGTGCGGGGATCGCTGGTCGGCACGGACCCGCTGGGCCGAAGGGCCTGTTTCCGCGCTGTACCTCTAAGCTAAACTTAAACGTTGATGAAGGCCACATACCTAGACTGGAATCCAGAGTAATTAGCAAGCTCTGCAGCAATAAGGAACAACTCGTGTTGATTGATTAGCACAGCGGGTCATTAATTGTTATTGCATGCCCGGGAAATTATATTTATCAAAGTTAATACTTGCAGCAGAAGTAAATGAATTTGCAGGAAAGGTTCAACTGCTGCTCAATCCATTTGTGGAACAGAGGCGCAAGGTTCAATGGGTTTCCTGGGACCCCTGCGGTTTCCGCAGTGATTGCCAGTTTTTATGGCAGAAGGCTCCACGAAAAGGTCATTTCATTAAAACGGTATGAAAGAATATTAAGGGAAATCAGTAGCATTTCCTCGGGTGGCAACAGCGGAATGTTCACACTGGGATGCCTGATGTCAGTTGCTAATATCTCTCATTACTGACAGCTGTCACACACACGGTTCTGTGGATACTTTCAAGAGAGAGCTAGATGGGGCTCTTAAAGATAGCGGAGTCAGGGGATATGGGGAGAAGGTAGGAACGGGGTACTGATTGGGGATGATCAGCCATAATCACATTGAATGGCGGTGCTGGCTCGAAGGGCCGAATGGCCTACTCCTGCACCTATTGTCTATTGTCTATTGATTCCATTAGCCTTCTCTTGAATACATCCAGTGAATTGGCCTCCACTGCCTTCTGAGGCAGCGAGTTCCACAGATTCACAACTCTACAGTAAATGTGTATGATTGTGGACGCAGCCCAGACCATCACACAAACCAACCTCCCTTCCATTGACTCCATCTACACCTCACGCTGTCTCGGCAAGGCCAGCAGCATCATCAAGGACCAGTCGCACCCTAGCCACTCCCTCTTCTCCCCTCTCCCATCGGGCAAGAGGTACAGAAGTGTGAAAACAAACGCACACCTCCAGATTCAGGGACAGTTTCTTCCCAGCTGTTATCATGCAACTGAACCATCCTACCACAACCAGAGAGCAGTGCTGAACTACTATCTATCTCATTGGTGACCCTCGGATTATCTTTGATTGGACTTCACTGGCTTTACCTTGCACTAAAAGTTGTTCCGTTATTATGTATCTGTACACTGTAAATAGATCAATTGTAATCATGTATTGTCTTTCTTGGTTAGCACGCAACAAAAGCTTTTCACTGTATACGTGACAATAAACAAAACTAACTAACTAATGTTTAGAGATACAGCACGGAAACATTTCACAGTCGACTATCGATCACTGGCTCTATGTTATCCCACTTTCTCATCCACTCCCTGTACACGAGGGCTAATTTGCACAGCACAGTGGCACAGCGGCAGAGTTGCTGCCTCACAGCGCCAGAGACCCGGGTTCAATCCCAACTACGGGTGCTTGTCTGTACGGAGTTTGTACGTTCTCCCCGTGACCTGCGACGGCATTCTACAGGATCTCCAGTTTCCTCCCACACTACAAATACGTCCAGGTTTGTAGGCTAATTGGCTTGGTATAACCTTAAAATTATAAACTATCCCTAGTGTGTGTAGGTTAGTGCTAGTGTCCGGGGATCGCTGGTCGGAGCGGACTCCGTGGGCCGAAGGGCCTGTTTCCGCGCTGCATCTCTTAACTAAACTATACCAAACCATCTCAAAACCATAAAAGCAAAGTTATTGCAAATGTGTTTGCTTGGTGATGAACAAGATCGAGATACAAGTCATTGAACAGTGGAATGTTTAAAGTAGTACTTATCCATGTACCTGTCCAAACGTCTATTTAAATGCTGTTATAGTTCCAGCTTCAACTACCTCCTCTGGCAGCTTGTTCCATACACCCACCACCCTCTGTGTGAAAATGTTTGCCCTTCAAATTCCTATTAAATCTTTTCCCCTTCACCTTGAACCTATGTCCTCTGGTCCTCGATTCCCCTACTCTGGGCAAGAGACTCTGTGCATTTACACGATCTATTCCTCTCATGATTTTATACATCTCTATAAGATCTCCCCTCATCCTCCTGGGCTCCATGGAATAGAGACCCAGCCTACTCAACCTCTCCCTGTAGCTCACACCCTCTAGTCCTGGAAACATCCTCGTAAATCTTCTGTGTATCAACTCCAGCCCGACAACATCTTACAATCAACCTGTCACAGTGTATGGGTACAATATCTCAGGTCCTTGTAAATCTTCTCTGCACCCTTTCAGGCTTGACGGCACTTGTATTTATTTCTCTAGTCCTCTGGAAGTGAATGCCAACATTGCATTTGCGGTTCACGTCTCGTCAGTTTCAGTCATCCTGTGCAAGTACTTGCTGTTTCATCGGATGCCAGATGACGGGGCTTGTGTCTGGCAGACTAGTTCCTCAATCAAAACTTGCTGTTGGCTGTGCAGAACAGATGGAGCTTAAAGAATAGAAAAGTACTGGATGTTTACGAAAGAACTGCAGATGCTGGAAAAACCAAAGGTGGACAAAAAATGCTGGAGAAACTCAGCGGTCAGTAGGGTCTCGTCCCGAAATGTCACCTATTCCTAATTTGAGGAAGGACATCCTTGTGATTGAGTCAGTGCAGCGTAGGTTCACGAGATTCATCCCTGGGATGGCGGGACTGTCGTATGAGGAAAGATTGAAAAGACTAGGCTTTTTTGTCTATTTTTTGTCTTTCCTCAGTTGAAACCAACATCTTTAGTTTAGAAGGATGAGGGGAGATCTTACAGAAACATATAAAATTATAAAAGGTCTGGACAAGCTAGATGCAGGAAAAATGTCCCCAATGTTGGGCGAGTCCAGAACCAGGGGCCACAGTCTTAGGGTAAAGGGGAGGTCATTTAAGACTGAGGTGAGAAATAACTTTTTCACCCAGAGAGTTGTGAATTTGTGGAATTCCCAGGCACAGAGGGCAGTGGAGGCCAAATAACTGGATGGATTTAAGAGAGAGTCAGATAGAGCTCTCGGGGTTAGTGGAATCAAGGGATATGGGGCGAAGGCAGGCACGGGTTATAGATTGGGAACGATCAGCTATGATCACAATGAATGGCGGTGCTGGCTCGAAGGGCCGAATGGCCTCCCACTGCACCCTATTTTCTATGTTTCCTTCGCTCCATAGATGCTGCCTCACCCACTTACAGTTTCTCCAACATTTTTGTCTACCTTTGATTTTGCCAGCATCTACAGTTCTTTCTTAAACATGTCCTTTCATTCTGAGGCAGTGACCTCTGGCCCTGGACTCTCCCGCTAGTGGAAACATCCTGTCCACCTCCACAATCGAAAGCTTGAAGTTAAACTTTGTTATAATTGTGCAGCAATATTCATTGGAACGCTTTAATTTTACTGTCGAGGCATCTTCACGCCTCTGAGATAATTAATGCAAATCTATTCAGCATCAAACATTAGCTGATTATGCATGTCAATAACCGTCATTACATGGTAATTGGAATACATATTCCCTTTGAAATGCGCATCTGATGTACATGTATATCGTGGCTTGATACAAGTATTAATGCTCTACAACAGGGCATGCCAGGACGCTGATGAAACGCTCGGGTGTTTACAGTCACCTCTACTGTTAGAAGCCTTGATTTTGTAAACGAACAGCATCTTCACTAAAACTGAGAGCCAAGAGTATCTAATTGTTGTGCAGTCATAGAGAATGAAAGAGTGACACAGCGTGGAAATAGGCATGGGCGGAAATCCTGGGGGGGACAGGGGGGACACGTCCCACCCCCCATGCTTTGGGAGGTGGGGTACAATCCCCCCCATGTTTTGTAATCCGGACTTTATCAGACACTTTCTAAAGGCTGAATTTGCGGGGGCCTTTCAGCGCCCGGCGCGGCTTAAAATCAAACCGCTGCATCGAGGCGATCGAGGCTCCCGATTTTGAAGCTCCCGCCGACCAATGAAAGACCCCGTGAACGGGCCGATTCAAGCCCCACTATTCAGGGCGGACAAAGCTGCTGTTGCTGGGGTTCGGAGTCGGTCACCAACCAGGTCGGCTCACCACTCTCTGTGAGAAAAAGTGTTTCCTCGTCTCCGTTCTAAATGACTTACTCCTTATTCTTAAACAGTGTGGCCCCTGGTTCTGGACTCCCCCAACATCGGGAACATGTTTCCTGCCTCTAGCATGTCCCAACCCTTAACAATCTTATATGTTTCATAGTGGTGAGTCTGTGGAATTCTCTGCCTCAGAGGGCGGTGGAAGCCAGTTCTCTGGATACTTTCAAGAGAGAGCGAGATGTGGCTCTTAAATATAGCGGAGTCAGGGCATATGGGGAGAAGGCAGGAACGGGGTACTGATTGTGGATGATCAACCATGATTATAGTGAATTGCGGTGCTGGCTCGAAGGGCCGAATGGCCTACTCCTACACCTATTGTCTATAATTTGTTAAAGTATATTTAAGCATTCACATATTTGACCAGATTAGGAAACCGAAGTTTAATTACAGTTTTTATCCTTGCTTTTTACTTACAGCTGAAGACTGGGGAGAAATCTGACACATCAGGAGCGGTAAGTCAACTCTCTACTTATATCTGTGATACCTTCGTGACTGTGGAGGCTTATGCTTTGGAAATGGTGCCTTCTGAATTCACCATGTCGGAGGAAAATCTGTGGAGTTATTCTGCTCCAGACGACTCTGTGGTACAATTTCAGAGTCACTAGTTGAGGCTTGTCTTTGTGGTGTGTGTGTGTCAGAGGTACGGAGTTGTGGATACTGTGAATACTTTGAAGTTTTGCTGTACGATACCATAGAACTTTATTTATCCCAGGAGGGAAATTGGTCTGCCAATAGTCATAAGAAAACACTAGGAATTAAAATGACAAGTGGAAAGTCCAGGATTGGAGATGTGCAAAGATGGTGGGGGGTGGGGAGTCAGTCTCAGTCTATTCCACTGTAATGGGTATAGCTTGGACCCAATAGCAGCACAGAATCAGGCAGGTATAATAGGTAATGAACTTTATTACGATACTGTAACACAGAGTAGTAACACAGGAATGGGTACACCGTACTCACACAGAGGCTCAGGATTGAGCGAGGGTTCCGAAGAGGGGCGGGCAGGAGACGTGGTCTGGGTAGCGGAAGGTCCGGTAACCAGGAGATCCAACACACGATGCAAACAAACCAGCGAGGGACAGACGAAAGGAGAGTTGAAGCCAAGCAGGAAGTCGAGGAGCCGTTGCAGGGATACACCAAACAGCCCAGGAGAGAGGCAGACAGAAACCAGGATGTACGGGACGAAGGCCGTGGTCGAGGACAGAAGGCCGAGGTGATATCCGGGAAGACGACAGGATGGTCAGGGGCAGGCAGGTTCGAATCCGTGTAGGTAGTCGGGAAATCGCTGGAGAGTCTTGCATGAACGCTGAGACCAATCTGGCACTGTGTGAACGGTGAGGAGAGTCTATATACCGGGTTAATAGGTGATCAGAGGCAACTGAGTGCAACAGGTGAGGAGAGTTGGGCTGATGAGAGGGGAGTGGCAGGCAGGCAGGAGAGGAGAAGGAGGGACCGGTGGAAAAGTACCGGGAGGTGAAGTGGATGAGAATGAGGAGAGGGCAGACTGTGACACCCACGACAGAAGGGGGAGCAGTTGTACAGATTGATAGCCACAGGGAAGAAGGATCTCCTGTCACGTTCTGTGCTGCATCCTGGTGGACTGGAACCAGTCTGTTGCTGAAGGTGCTCCTCAGGTCAACCAGTGTGTCATGGAGGGGGTGAGCTGTATTGTCCACAATGCTCCGCAGTTTGAGGAGCATCCTCCCCTCCAAGACCACCGCCCGTGTACTAAACGTCACTCCCATGAAGGGAGTCTTAACACGCGGTCTCCACGGGGACTTTGGAGGCCTTCCGTGAACGCTGGTCACCGCGGGAGGGCAAATGTATTGTTGATAAAAATGTTAATATTTTAATACTTTGTTTGCAAAATGCCAATTATGGGCATTCTTTGATCATGTTACTACTTTGTATTTTTGTTTGTTCTGAATAAAAGCATTTTGTATGGGGGAAAAAAAAGGACGGGGGTCCTCCCCCTTTACATCGGGGACCTGGGGTGGAGAGTGTTGCACAGGGCCATGGCCTGTAACAGGTACTTGAGCCGATTCATGGACTCATCCACTGCCTGTCACTTCTGCGGTGAGGAAGAGACCACGTTCCACGTGTACATGCAGTGTGAGAGGTTGCAGCCCCAGTTCGACTATCTGAAGGGGCCGTTCCTCAAGTATCAGCATGTTAGCCCCACACTCCTGATATTTGGGCACACCGTAGAGAAGGGGTGATCTCCCTGTCCATCTGCAGGTGGGCAGCGGGTAGTCGCCGGCTGCACCAGGGTGGGCTGCCGGCCCCTTTTCCAGGGTTACGTCCGTGCCCACGTGTCCCTGGAGATGGAACACGCACGCGGTGTACACGGGGACTCCGGTGGCCGTTCGTGAACGCTGGTCACCGCGGGAGGGCGGGTGTATTGTTGATAAAGTTGGCCTTATATATATTTGATGACCTTTTGTTTGTAAATTGTCAACAAGATTCAAGATTCGATTTAATTGTCATTTGGACCCCTTGAGGTCCAAACGAAATGCCGTTTCTGCAGCCATACATTACAAACAAATAGACCCAAGACACAACATAATTTACATAAACATCCATCACATCGCTGTGATGGAAGGCCAAGAAAACTTATCTCTCCACTGCACTCTCCCCCCCCCCACGATGTCAGAGTCAGGCCCCGCTCCAGGAGCTCTTCAACCCCACAACTCGGGCGGGAGAAGTCGCCGTTGCGAGAGCCCTGAAAAGCGGTCTCCCTCCAGGGACCCGCGGGCTCCCGGTGCCGCCGTCCGCCAGACCCGCAGTTGCAGCCTCCGAATCTCCGGAGGTCGGGCCGCAGCAGCAGCAGCGCTCCACCACCGCTCCACCCGCTCCGGACTCGGCCAGCTCCGCGACAGTGAGGTGAGTCATCGGCACCAGAGTCCCCAGTCTTCTCCTTTTGGAGGCCGTTCCACGTTGCAGCCCCAACGACAACAGAGACCCGACAAGAAAAGGTTGGGTCTCCCGTGCAGGGAGAGATTTAAAAGTTACCCCCTCCCTCCCACCCCACCCCCCCCCCCCCCCACACACACACCCCAACAAAAAATAACAAAAACTACTTAGAAACATAGACAAAAAATAATAAAAACGCGGACGGGCTGCAGAGGCCGCTGCTGACGAGAGTCGCGCCGCCTACCGATTTATAGGCAGTCTTTGTGTTAATACTCTGTATCTTTATTTTTATTTTCTGAATAAAAGTATTTGTATAATAACTTTATTTTAAAGGATGATGTGTGATGTTGTGTGTCCAATGAAGGGACTTTGTTTGCTTCCACAAAATGCTTCATGATATGAGAGCTGAATTGTCAATCACTGGGAAGACATTGGCTCATGTTAGACCATTCGGCCCATCAAGTCTACTCCGCCATTCAGCCATGGCCGACCTATCTCTCCCTCCTAAACCACAGTCTCCTGCCTTCTCCCCGTAAACCTTTGACGCCCGTACCAATCAAGAACCTGTCGATATGTAGAAACAAAAGAACTGTAGATGCTGGTTTATACCAAAGATGGAAACAGAGTGCTGGAGTAACTCAACAGGTTGGGCAGCATCTGTGGAGAAGAAGGAAGGGCGATGTTTCGGGTCAGGAGTCTGAACAATGGTCCCGACCCAAAACATCAACCACACTATTTCTCCACATATGCTGCCCGACCCGCTGAGTTACTCCAGCACTCTGTGAAACGTCACCTATCCATGTTCTCCACAGATGCTGCCTGACCCGCTGAGTTACTCCAGCACGCTGTGTCTATTTAATGAAACGGTCCAACTTTGGTTTAAAAATACCCAATGACTTGGTCCAAGATGACCCAGCGAAGTGGGGCAACATAGTGGTTAATTCACACTGTATTATATTCAGTGCTAAGGTTTATTGATGAACTGCTATACTGATAAAGTGAATCATTTTGTCTGTTCGACTTCCTGACTAACTCTGGAGAAGGGCAATGGGAGAATCAGAGAAAATAAAGTCTTGCCTCATTTTGTTTAGTTTAGTTTAGAGATACAGCGCAGTAACAGGTCCTTCATCCCCCCCCAGAGTCCCCACCGACCAGCAATCCCCGCACACTAACACTATCCTACACACTAGGGACAATTTACAATTTTGGATTGCCAAGTCATTGGGTATTTTTAAAGCGGAGATTGATAGATTCTTGATTAGTACAGGTGTCAGGGGTTATGGGGAGAAGGCAGGAGAATGGGATTGAGAGGGAGTGAATTTATAGAAAACTCTGCTTTAAGTGTCAAATAGGTCAGGAGGACACATGTTGAATACAAGATTCAACTGTCAGCTCCTTATGCCAGTTTACCTACTAAACAAAAATCAGATTCATTTCTGATCAGCCCAGAGTGAATGGCAGAGTAGACTCGATGGGCCGAATGGTCTCATTCTGCTCCTTTGTCTTCTGGTCTTTAGAATTTATGATCCCTTTAACCAACTTCATATGAGTGTGCAAGATGGGAGCGTGGCGAACAATATGACATGCCCACACTGAGGGAACTAAAGTGATCGAAATATTTGGTGGTCTTATTAATCTGTGGGCAGAGATAGATGGCTGAAATATCTCTACACTTGTTGTTTGATGTTTCATTCTGTGATTTCTGTCATTTCTTTTGCCAGGGTTTCCTTTGCATAAGCAACCTGCTGGAACTGTTGAAAATGATGTTATATTTGGTCGGGTTATAAGATAACTGCTACGTAACAATGATGTTGTGAGATAGTCATGGGAAACGCTTGAGTTTCAATTGCATGCATCTTATTAAGAGAGCCATGATTTTGCCATAAATGCCGTGTGCCTTTTTCATGCCTTTTGTGATGATTTCACCAAGATAATGCCTTTTTTGTGCCTAAATCAGCCTTTTTTTTTTGCCGTTTTGCTAATAGGTCGTGCTAATTTCTCTAGTTGTACCGTGATTACAATGACGTTTTCTATGTGAACGCATTAATATTAATGTTATTATTAACGTGTTAACATTGTATAAATTACATGAGGATTTCCACCACCGGGGCGACACTGGGGGCGCCACTGTCGGTCGTTCATTCGTTCGTGTCGCTGCCCGCTGGTTCAGCCTTCTCCAACATCGATTCATTGCTTCCAACTTTGCAAACTTCCCACAAGCTATCACTTCCCTTGAGAAACGTGGCGAAACATCAGCGAATAACTTGCAGGTTTTCAACAAAGTAACTGACGATATTCGTAAAGTTCCTGGCGATGTCGGTAAAGACATACAAGGAAAACGTGAGAGAGTGATGTTAGCTAACAAAGATCTTGAAGAAATACAAAACATGGCTAAAGTTCACAAAGGTAGTTGTAATGCACAAGATATCGACATGAATATAGAGTCTGTAGCTTGTTTCGGGTATGCACCAGTGACCTCAGCTGAGGTAGAAAGAAGTTTTTCACAACTGAAGCATATTCTATCTGACAGACGGCATAGTTTAACACCAGATAATTTGAAAAAATGCTAGTAATTATGTGCAACCAGGCAACTTTGGTCATTTAATGTAGAATACCCTTATATTATTATTTTTAACCATATTTTAGTGGTGGAAATGCCTTTTTATGCCGTTTTTGTCAATAAATGCTTTTAACGTGCCTTTTTTGTAATTTTATTATGCCTTGTTGCCTGCCTATTTCAGAGTTTTTTAGTGCCTAAGCATTCTGACTCTACTTATTGGAAACAAAACCTCCAATTTCGACCGAAGACAGACACAAAATACCGGCGTAACTCAGCGGGACAGGCAGCATCTCTGGAGAGAAGGAACGGGTGGCGTTTCGGGTCGAGGCCCTTCTTCAGACTGGGCGTCGGGGCCGAGGGAGACTAGAGATATGGAAGGGTATGGTGTGAAAATGAGAGGTCAAAGCAGATGATGTTCAAAGGAGATGTAGAATGGTTTATTGTTGGCTGAGGGGAAGTTGACAACGAGGCATGCAATGTAAAATTAATCAGGAGGACAGTGGAGGACTCGGGTGGGGGAGGGACGGAGAGGGGGAAAGCATTTGTACAAATGGCCCTTTGACAGCGTGAGCTCACTCCCATCAAAGCACTTTATGCGAACTGATGGTATTGAGGCCAGGATAGTTCATGTATTTTTAATATTGATGCAATGAAATGGTGCTGCAAATATCTCCTTGGACCTATATGTTTCTTTCGTGCCAGGGGTTTGCTGGCAGGTCAATAAAATGTTACTTTTCAGAAAATCTTTGCAGATGCAGAACGTCTGTTTTGAACTGTATCGAACTGCTATATTTTGGATGATACAACGAACTGCAGATGCTGGCTGACAAAAAATGTTGTCCCCTAATTTGAGGAAGGACATTCTTGCTATTGAGGGAGTGCAGCGTAGGTTCACCAGGTTAATTCCCAGGATGGCGGGACTGTCATATGCTGAGAGAATGGAGCAGCTGGGCCTGTACACTCTGTAGTTTAGAAGGATGAGAGGGTTTCTCATTGAAACATATATGATCATTAACGGTTTGGATACACTAGAGGCAGGAAACATGTTCCTGATGTTGGGGGAGTTCTGAACTAGGGGGCCACAGTTTAAGAATAAGGAGTAAGCCATTTAGAATGGAGACGAGGGAACACTTTTGCACACAGAGAGTTGTGAGTGTGGAATTCTCTGCCTCAGAGGGCGGTGGAGGCAGGTTCTCTGGATACTTTCAAGAGAGAGCTAGATTGGGCTCTTAAAGATAGTTGAGTCAGGGGATATGGGGAGAAGGCAGGAACGGGGTACTGATTGGGGATGATCAGCCATGATCACATTGAATGGCGGTGCTGGTTCGAAGGGCCGAATGGCCTACTCCTGCACCTATTGTCTATTGGCTATTGTCTTTGGAGTGTGGGAAGCTCTTGGAGAAAGCCCACGCAGGTCATGGGGAGAACGTCCAAACCTCGTACAAATTTGCCTTAACACATTGATTAAAAATCTTCAGACAGTTGTCCAGTAGTCGGGATGGAACCCAGGTCTCGGGCGCTGCGAGGCAGCAACTCTACCGCTGTGTCACCGTGATGCCTGTACTAAATGTCGCTTTACGGTGCCATTATTTGAACATATTTGCTTGCAGCATCTCCTGAGCAGTGGGGTTAAATTAGCATCTTGCCGAACACACATCCCACTGGAAACAAAGGATTCTAAAAAACGGTGAGATTCCTCGACATGAAAATATATTGCATCGACTCAGGTCTTGTGATCCGGTTACTATGGAGAAAACTCCTCAGCTCACAGAAATTAATATTAGTTTAATAATATAAAGCAAACACTCTGAGCTGTCACGAGCAGCTGCGTGCGTTGTATTAAAGGAAGAAACTGCTTGGAAATCGGATGAAATTGGACAGCAACTCTACATTGCTCTATATCGGAGCAATATAGAGTAATTACTCGTACAGCATGGAAACAGGCCCTTCGGCCCAACTTGCCCACACCAGCCAACAGGTCCCAGCTACACCAGTCCCACCAGTTCACTGGAATTTAGAGGGATGAGGGGGGATATGTTAGAAACATTTCAAATTATGTATGCACTGAGTACGAGCAGCTTTTAATTTCATTGTACATGTATAGTGACAATAAATGGCATATCTATATCTATATCTAAATTCCTAATGGATTGGACAGGCGAGATGCAGGAAAAATATTCCCCATGTTGGGGGAGTCCTGAACCAGGGGTCACACAGTTTATGAATAAGGGGTCGGCCATTTAGGACTGAGATGAGGAAAAACTTTTTCACCCAGAGAGTTGTGAATCTGTGGAATTTTCTGCCACAGAAGGCAGTGGAGGCGAATTGACTGGATGTTTTAGAAAGAGAGTTAGATTTAGCTCTTAGGGCTAACGGAATCAAGGGATATGGGGAAAAAGCAGGAACGGGGATACTGATTGTGGATGATCAGCCATGATCACATTGAATGGTGGTGCTGGTTCGAAGGGCCGAATTGCCTACTCCTGCACCTATTGTCTATTGTTACTCCAGCATTTTGTGTCCATCTAAGGTTTAGATGCGTCTGCGTTGAACTAGTGTAGATGTTATTGGAATGGAGGAGCTGGGATTAAGAAGGAAAGATAGATCAGCCATTATTGAATGGCGTAGTAGTATTGATGGGCCGAATGGCCTAATTCTGCTACTATCACTTACAAAACATGCGTTGGGCCGAAGGGCTTGTTTCCGTGCTGTGTGACGCTATGGCTTTATCTCTTGGGAATATTTGCCAGCAGTGAATGAGACTTGACTTTAGACACCAAGAGATGGTGCAGTAATTGTAGATGAGGGGATTGGAAAAGTGCTGACACACAGACATTTTGCTTTTAGGGGCCTGTCCCACATGGCGATTTTTTTAGGCAACTGCCGGCGACTGTCATAGTCGTAGTGGGTCGCCGAAAAACCGGCGGCAAGCTACGTCATCCTGGCGACAACCTACGACACTACCTACGTCAGGAGAAGTCAAGCTGCGCTCATTGGCGTCAAGCCCACTGTCGGCAAAAAATGTTCAACATGTCGAAAATTTAGCGCCGACCAGAAAGACGCTACGACGTTTTAGGCGACTGAGGAGACGACTCCCAGCGACCACCGGCGAACATGTGGTGACAAACTAGTCGCCTGTAGTTGCCGAATAAAAAATCAGCTAAAGGCCCTGTCCCACTTTGCAATTTTTTTTCGGCGATTGTGGAACGTCAGTGACTGACGCCCGTAAACCCGTAAAGTTGCACGGCATACACGCTGGCGTATGCTGTCATGCGGGTGGCGCCCAGTTAGGGTTAGAGATCACAGATGGGCTGTAAAGTATTCTTCCTTCAATGCATGGATTTTAAACAATCTATATATTACTAAAAGTCTGTTCTTGACCGGTTTTGGCCATCTGTGCCGCGATTTCCGAGAGAACGCCGCCACGTACGGCCGTCATTTTTGGCCACCTCGCTCAGAGCCCCCCTCCGCCGCATGTGTGCTGAGGATTTTTCCCGTCGATGAAAATTGACAGAGATATTAATGTTTTTACAAAATTCCCCATTCTCTCTGCTGCCCCTGCTGGAGGGAGGGGGAGGGACTATAATACCAGGAAGTGTTGTGCCTCAATCAGTCTCTGCAAGTGGTGTGCCTCAATCAGTCTCTGCAAGTGGTGTGCCTCAATCAGAGCTCTGAATAACACTAAATAAATGTCTCCACAGGTGTGAGTACCCATAATGTGGTTTGAAAATGAAAATATGGTTAGTTTGAGGGAAAAAAGCACTGCCTGCAAATGGTTGTTTGGGGGTTTGGGTTGAAGTAAAAATACACCCTCTCTCCCCTCCTCTCTCTCCCTACATCTATCTCCCCCTGTCTCTCTCCCTTTCTCTCTCTCTCTCCTCTCCTCTCTCTCCTCTCTCTCCCCACCTCCCCCCCCCCCCTCTCCCCCTCTCTCTCATCCCCCTCTCCTCTCCCCCCCCTCTCCTCCTCCCCCCTCTCCTCCCCTCCCCCCCCCTCTCCCCCCCTCCCCCTCCCCTCCTCCCCTCTCTCTCCCCCTCCCCCCTCCTCTCCTCCCCCCCCCCCCCCCCCCCTCTCTCTCCCCCTCCTCCCCCCCCCCCCCTCTCCCCCCTCTCCCCCCCACCGCTCTCCCCCCCCCTCTCCCCCCCTCCTCTCCCCCCCCTCCTCTCCTCCCCTCTCCTCTCCTCTCCCCCCCCCCCCCCCCCTCTCCTCCCCCCACCTCTCCCCACCCCCCCCTCCCTCCCCCCCCTCCTCTCCCCCCCACCCCCTCTCCTCTCCACCCCCCATCTCCTCTCTTCCCCCCCCTCTCCCCCCCTCTCTCCTCCCCCCCCCCCTCCCTCCCTCTCCTCTCCCCCCCCCCCCCCCTCTCTCTCCCCCCCCTCCCCTCCCCCCCTCCCCCCTCTCTCTCCCTCTCCTCTCTCTCCCTCCCCTCCCTTTCCCCTCCGCTCTCTCTCTCTCTCTCCCCCTCTCCTCTTTCTCTCCCTCCCTCCTCCCTCTCTCCCTGTCTCCTCTATTTCTCCCCCCCTCTCCTCTCTTCCCCCCCCCTCCTCCCCCCCCCCCCCCCTGCTCCCCCACCACCTCCCCTTCCTCCGTCCCCCCCCCCCCCCTCCTCCCCTCCCCCCTCCCCTCTCTCCTCCCTCCTCCTCTCCTCCCCCCCTCTCTCCTCCCCCCCTCCCCTCCCCCCCGCTCCCTCCCCCCCCCCCCCCCCCCCCTCCCCCTCTCTAGATGTGACTGCGTTGGGGGCTATGCGTCAGTAGATAGGGTGGTTATGGGGTAAAAGGTGCAAATTAATAATATTAATATAATATCAAGGGGGGTAATTAGCGTGAGTGCGGGGGGGGGGGGATAGTTAGTGTGTGTGACGCTGCATGCCGCCTTCTCCCACCCCACAACCGCACGTTGGGGGAACAGACCCGACGGGTCTGCACTTGGTCTAGTAATATATTAAAATTAATACCATAAAATCAATTGTGCAAATGAAAAGATGCCGGAGTAGTTCAGTTTTATTTATATATGTATTGGCCCGCTTCCAGATCCAATCACCGTCTCTATAACTTGGATGGATTCAGTGAGTGTAGACTGAACCCCCCTCTCCCCTCTTGCCCTCTCCCGCCCCCATCCCTCCTCCACTACCCCCCTACCCTTCACCACTCCCATCTCCCCCACTTCGTCACTTCCCCCCTCTTCCTCCCTTCCCCCTGCTCCACTCTTCTCCCCCTTCTCCACCACCACCCCCCTCCCCTCACATCCCCTTCTCCCCATCTCCCTCCCTTCTCCTATTCTACAACCCCTCACCCCCCACTTTCACCGATGCCCTGCCCCCCCCCCCCCCACCCCCCATTTGTGGACTCAGCCTGCGACCTGCGATCCCCCGCACACTATCCCACACATACGCTAGGGACAATTTATACAAACCTGTGCGCCTTTATGGGGCGGGAGGAAACCCAAACCCAAACCCTAACCCTAACCCTAACCCTAACCCTAACCCTAACCCTAACCCTAACCCTAACCCTAACCCTAACCCTAACCCTAACCCTAACCCAAACCCTAACCCAAACCCTAACCCTAACCCTAACCCTAACCCTAACCCTAACCCTAACCCAAACCCTAACCCTAACCCAAACCCAAACCGTAACCGTAACTCTAACCATAGCCCTAGCCCCAACCCTAGATCCCTAAGTCTGCATTTAACCCATAGTCAATGTTACTAAATCGGATGATGTAGAGAAGACTTAGTGCAGTGAGATTAGTGGGATCTAGCTGTCGCAGGCTGGGTCCACAAATGAGGTGCTTCGGGGAAAGTGGGGTTGGGGAATATGAGAAGGGAGGGAGAGGGGGACAAGGGGATGTGAGGGGAGGGGGGGGGGGGGGGAGTGGAGAAGGGTGGGAAGAGTGGAGCGGAGAGAAGGGAGGAAGAGGGGGGTATGGAAGAAGGGGGGGGGTAGAGGGTAGGGGGGAGTGGAGAAGGAGGGACGGGGGTGGCAGGGGGTGGTGGGGAGAGGGTAGTTCAGTCTACACTCAATGAGTCGATCCCTGTGAAATGTTATAGAGACGGTGATTGGATCTGGAAGCGGACCAATACATCTAACGACGCAAACACATTTTCATTTGCACTATTGATTTTACGGTGTTAATTTTAATATATCAATGTTTAAATCTACGCATAGAAGGAAAAATATTTTAAAGCCCATCTGTGGTCCCTAACCCCAACCCCGACCCTAACTCTAACCGGGGGTCACCCGCAGGACAGCGTACGTCAGCGGGTGATAGGGCGCACGACACGATGAGACACCCAGATGTCACCCCTGGGTTTTGAACATTCCAAAATCCTGTGGTGACAGGGAGACACCGCGCGTCACCTACGGGTCACTATACGCATCACCACGAGTCACGCCCCGACCACGACGCGACAACCTCTTTCCCGGCTGTCGCCAAAAATGTCGCCCGATTGGGACAGTCCCTTAAGTGGGACAGGGCCATTAGCAAAGATCCTACAGCGAGCAAGATGGTCCACTCGACGAAAAAGACGTAGTACGGTCGTGGGCAGATTCATGGGTAATTTTCGGCCCCTCATTTCCGTAAACGGCTTCCGTCTCCGCACCAAAGATCCCGTAGCGGAGCAAAGATACTAGTGCGGAGACGGAAGCCGGTTACGGGAACATCCTCGTAAAAATAAAAGTTATTTGGGAAAAATCTTCTCCTCATTTTCAGAATTATAATTTATTAACACAAACTGTTCCCCCACAACACTGCGAGTCAGGTCGGGTCGGGTCCGGTTATGGAAATGGATGAAGAAAAGGCCCACGTTCCGCTCCGTTGCGTACTACACGTCAGCCCATTGCATTTAGCAGGAGTGGTCTATCTTGCTCCGCTATAGGATCTTTGCCCATTAGTTTGTACCAAGGCGCATGTGTAAAGAACAATGCCTTGGAGGGAGAGAGAAAAAAACAGTAAGTTATTGGCTGTGGTGTGAGGATGTATCTCAAACAGAACCTTTTAATGCTTCCAGATTTACAGTGGGGGTGAGAGGGGACTAATGGACATTGTTAATGGGCTTACAGACGCATTTGCAAATGAGGAGAACACAGCTTGGAGCCAATGGTGACAAGTAAAGTTAATGAGAGGAGCAGCTTTGTCAGCAAGGTGTCTGATCTGATGGATTGTGGCTTCACACAACCACTTACCGGCAAGCATCACCACAGCACGGTTTGGGAACAGCTCCATCCAAGACCGCAGGAAATTGCAGAGAATTGTGGACGCAGTTCAGACCATCACACAAACCACCCTCCCTTCCTTTCAACACCTCATATTCCGCCTGGGCAGCTTGCGTCCGGATGGCATGAACGTTGAATTCTCCCAATTTTGCTGGCCCTTGCTGTCTCCTACCCTTCCTTAACCCTCGAGCTGTCTCCTCCCATCCCCCCGCCCTCGGGCTCCTCCTCCTCCCTTTTTCCTTCCTTCTCCCCCCCCACCCCCCATCAGTCTGAAGAAGGGTTTCAGCCCAAAACGTCGCCTATTTCCTTCGCTCCATAGATGCTGCTGCACCCGCTGAGTTTCTCCAGCAATTTTGTGTACCTCCGTTCCTTTGACTCCATCTACACCTCACGCTGCCTCGGCAAGGCCAGTAGCATCATCAAGGACCAGTCGCACCCTGGCCACTCCCTCTTCTCCCCTCTCCCATCGGGCAAGAGGTACAGAAGTGTGAAAACGCACACCTCCAGATTCAGGGACAGTTTCTTCCCAGCTGTTATCAGGCAACTGAACCATCCTACCACAACCAGAGAGCAGCACTGACCTCCCATCTCCCTCGTCTTTAGTCAGACTTTATCAGACTTTCTCTTGCACTAGATGACGTGCCCTTTATCCTTTATCTGTATGTGAATGGCTTGATTGTAATGTCTTTCCGCTGACTGGATAGAGCACAAACAAATGCTTATCATTGTACCTCAGAACACGTTCTCTACACATTCTCTATACAGGTAGAGAAAGACTTGGACAGGTTGGGAGAGTGGGCAGAGAAGTGGCAGATGGAATATAGTGTAGCAAAGTGTGGAGTCATGCATTGTGGTCGTAGGAATAAAGGCGTGGAATATTTTCTAAATGGGGTGAGAATCCAGAAATCGGAGGTGCAAAGGGACTTGGGAGCTGGTGCAGGATTCCCAAAAAGTTAATCTGCAAGTCGAATCGGTAGTAAAGAAAGCAAACTCAATGCTGGCATTTATTTCAAGAGGGCTTGTATACAAAAACAGGGATGGAATGCTGAGGCTCTATACGGCGCTGGTCAGGCCACTTTTGGAATATTGCGAGCAATTTAGGGCACCGTATCTGAGGAAGGATGTGCTGGCTCTGGAGAGGGTCCAGAGGAGGTTTACAAGAACATTTAACCTATGATGAGTGTTTGTCGGCACTGGGCCTGTACTCGCTGGAGTTTAGAAGGATGAGGGGGTACCTCATTGAAACTTACCGGATAGTGAAAGGCGTGGATAGAGTGGATGTGGAGAGGATGTTTCCACTAGTGGGTGAGTCTAGGACTAGAGGTAAAAGGCCTCAGAACTAAAGGACATTCGTTTAGGAAGATGAGGAGGAATTACCGAGAAAAGGCTTAATTCTATTTCTAAGACTACTGAATGTATATTAAGGGATTTTCAATGACTTCGACACCAGCAGTAGCCTTGTGATTTTCTGTCCCCAAAATCTACGACCTAACAGATGGGGCATCTTGGTTTGCATGGACAAGTTGGGCCAAAGGACATGTTTTGGGCTTTATGACACCATTGCTTATGTTTATAAGTGATAGGGGCAGAATTAGGCCATTCGGCCCACTGAGTATCTTTTCCTCGCAACCCCATTCTCCTGCCTTCTCTCCACAACCCCTGACACCTGCACTAATCAAGAATCTGTCCACCCTTAAAATATTAATAGACAATATGTACAGGAGTAGGCCTTTCGGCCCTTCAAGCCAGCACTTGGCCTCCACAGCCTTCTGTGACAATGAATTCCACCAAACAATATTGGCTAATAGACAATAGACAATAAATATTAGACAATAGATAATAGACAATAGGTGCAGGAGTAGGCCATTCGGCCCTCCGAGTCAGCACCGCCATTCAATGTGATCATGGCTGATCATCCACAATCAGTACCCCGTTCCTGCCTTCTCCCCATATCCCCTAATCTTTAAGAGCCCTATCTAGCTCTCTCTTGAAAGCATCCAGAGAACCTGCCTCCAACACCCTCTGAGGCAGAGAATTCCACAGACTTACAACTCTGTGTGAGGAAAAAGTGTTCCCTCGTCTACGTTCTAATATGTTATCACGTTGAATGGCGGTGCTGGCTCGAAGGGCCAAATGGCCTATTGTCTTTTTTGAGAGAATATAAATTAATAAAATAGCAGAGTTTTCTATTCATTGGATGAAAATAGTTCAACAGGGATTCAGAAGATAATAAAGAAACGAAGATTAATTCTTAAATAGTTCTGCAGAGTTCATCTGTTTCAATTCAGTAATATTTAATTCCTTGTTTAAATTTACCAGGCGAAGATCGAGTCATTTATATTTTTAGTGTTCCATTGACTTTATTTAGTATGCTTAATTGCTCAACCTTATTTTACACACCAATAACTTAGTTTGAATTGTGTAATAAAACCATCATTTCAAATTCAATTCAGTTGCTTCAGTTGACTGATTGAAGTCTGAGTTGGTGAGAATGAAGTGCAATTCTTGCTGTGTGGAATCCTCACCATGGATAACAGCGGGGAGCAAGATGTGTAACTTCCACGCCCAGTTCGTCTGTGCGTTCACCGGATCCAGTCCCCTCGTGATTTTATACGCCTCTACTTCCCAACAAGTCTTATGGGCCTGTCCCACTTAGGCGTCTTTTTAGGCGACTGCAGGAGACTATACGGTCACCGCATGGCGCCACATGTCCGCGGGTGGTTGCCTGGGAGTCGCCTTCATGTGGGACGACAGATGGCGCAATGGGCTAAGTGTTCGGCTGGCGACCGGAAGGTAGTCGGTTCGAATCCCGCTTGGAGTGCATACCTAGAAACATAGAAATAGAAACATGGTTAGAAATTAGGTGCAGGAGTAGGCCATTCGGCCCTTCGAGCCTGCACCGCCATTCAATATAATCATGGCTGATCATCCAACTCAGTATCCCATCCCTGCCTTCTCTCCATACCCTCTGATCCCCTTGGCCACAAGGGCCACATCTAACTCCCTCTTAAATATAGCCAATGAACTGGCCTCAACTACCCTCTGTGGCAGAGAGTTCCAGAGGTTCACCACTCTCTGTGGACTGTCGTTGTGTCCTTGGGGCAAGACACTTCACCCACCTTTGCCTGTGTGTAAATGTAATGTAATTATGTGAAGCACTTTGGGGTCAATGCAAGTTGACTAAAAATGTGCTATATAAATAAGATTATTATTATTATTATTATTCATGGCCATGAGGAGTTCCCGCATTCTGGGAACTAGTCGCCGCCTCATTATGGTGGTCAAGAATTATCTTCTTCTTCTTCTTGCGTGTGGCGTGCACAGCCTAAAGTTGTAGGGCATCTTGTTCTATTTGATCTTATTTGATTGTGCACGCCGGGTTGATTGCGTTCGTCGAAACAGGGCGGACCACGTGAAGGTTGAAACCTTCCACCCCGCCGAGAATTTTACAACACGTTGAAAAGTTAGCAGCAACCAGAATGAAGCCGCCATGGAGAGTAGCGAGAATTCTCGAGCCGTAGGTGGGTCGCCAGGATGTCCTGGTGGGTTGCCAGGAGGTCGAAGGTTCTCGGAGGTTCTTGTCGGTTGTAGCCGGTGCTGTCCGGTGAATTTCATTGGGGAAAAAAAAGGTCAGCAGTAGTTTTCAGAACCAAGGATAACCGACCGGTAATGTTAAATGTCCTCCGAGCTTCACAGCCGTGTATCTCTGGCTCCTTAAAAGTTGTCTCCACTCCTTCTCCCCCCTTCTCACCCCTCTTTTAAAGGACTTACCATGCGTGCACTGTGCTATGGCGGTCTTTTTACAGCGCCAACCTTCCTGTTCATCGCGGTGTGTGTCTGTATCACATTGGTTTTGCACCGTGTGAATCTTTTAGACAGGGCAAGCGGGGGGAGCGCTGTTTAAAAAAATTCATACAAGCTGGTGAAGGAAGTGCTTGTGTGTGTGTGTTTCACTCTGACAGTCACCGTTCCAGTTCCCGGTTTTTCAGGCGACTGCTGGCAACTTGACAGTCGCCGGCATTCCGCTGAAAAATCGCCTAAGTGGGACAGGCCCATTGGGATTAGCCTGTTCGTCATATTCCCAATAACTCTGGGGGGACCTCATTGAAAGTTACCAAATAGTGAAAGGCCTGGATAGAGTGGACGTTGGAGAAAACTGGAACTTGGGAAAAAAACGGAGCACCCAGAGAAAACACTCTTGGTCATAGGAGAACGTCCAAACTCCGTACAGACAGCACCGTAGTCAGGATGGAACCTGGGTCTCTAGTGTTGTCAGGCAGAAACTCTACCACTGCGGCACCCTCCATACTGTACTGATCATCACATTGTCCTATCCTTCTGCACATCGTCAAGAGCCACACAGAGTGGAAACAGGCCCTTCAGTCCAACCTGCCCACACCGACCAATATGTCCCTTCTACACTAGTCCCACCTGCCTGCGTTTGGCCCATATCCCTCCAAACCTGTCCTATCCATGTACCTGTCTAAATGTTTCTTAAATGTTGTGATAGTTCCTGCATCAACTACCTCCTCTAGCAGCTCATTCCACACACCCACCACCATCTGCGCAGTAAAATCTACCTCTTAGATGCATATTAAATCTTTTCCCCTTCACCTTAAATCTGTGTCCTCTGGTCCTTGATTCCCCAACTCTGGGTAAAAGACTCTGTGTGTCTACCCGATCTATTCCTCTCATGATTTTATACACCTCTATAAGATTACCCCTCATCCCCATGCACTCCAAGGAATAGAGACCCAGCCTACTCAACCTCTCCCTATAGCTCACACCCTCTGGTCCTGGCAACATCCTCGTAAATCTTCTCAGTACCCTTTCCAGTTTGACAATATCTATATTACTAAAAGTCTGATCTTGACCACTTCCTGTTGTTCTGTATATTGATTTTAGAAAAAATGCTGCCACTTACGGCTGTGATTTTTGGCTATCTTACTCAAAGTCCCCCTCCACTGCGCAGGACAAGAGGATTTTCCTATCCATAAAAAATAAAAGAGTTATTAGAGTTTAAAAAATGTTGAGATTTTCTCTCCTGATGGCCAGGCCCCTTTTGGAGGGACTATAAAACCCAGAAGTGTTGAGTGCCTCAGTCAGTCTATGCAAGATGGGGGATCGAGAGGGTCACTTCTCTCAGTCTGAGCTGTGAATAACACTGAACACATGTTTGCTAAACTGTGAGTGGTTTTACTGACCTGTCAGTGCCCTTAATGTGGTTTCAAAATATGGTTTGGAAATGCTAAAGCTGTGTTACCTTTGGCTTGGAAATGCTAGAACTGTGTTGCCTTTGGTTTGGAAATGCTAAAGTTGTGTTGCCTAATTAAAGTTGCCTAATTAAAGTTGCCTTGCCAAATTAAAGTTGCCTTGCCTAATAAAAGTTGCCTTGCCTAATTAAAGTCGCCTTGCCTTCTATATAATTAAAAGTCTAATCTTGACCACTTCCTGTTTGCGCTTCACATTGATTTTAGAAAAAATGCTACCACGTACAGCTATGATTATTGGCCATCTTACTCAGTCCCTCCGCTCATCAGGTGCCAAGAATTTTTCCCATCAATGAAAAATAAAAGAGTTATTAGTGTTTAAATAAATGTGAGATTCTCTCTCCTGTCAATCATGCCATGAAGGCATTGTCCCTTCTGGTGGCATGGGGGGAGGGACTATAAAACCCAGATGTGTGGGCGAGGCTCAGTCTCTGCAAGATGGAGAAGGGAGAGGTCACGACTCGCTGTCTTTAGTGGCCTTGCACCCTGCTTGAAATGGTATGAAACTGCACTTGAATTTGGTGGCCTTGCACCCTGCTTGAAGTGGTAAGAAACTACACTTGAATTTGGTGGCCTTGCACCCACCAGCCGTGAGTGAGTGAGCTGCCAGCACACAAGGCTTGAGTGACTGAGCCACAAGCCCAAGAATCCATTCGGCCCACAATGTCCATACTAGCCCTCTGGAAACCAGTCCCTTCAACCCTTAACACCCATACTAGTGTTCCAGAAATCCCCCCCCCCCCCCCCCCCCCCTCCCACTAGCCACCAATATTGGAATGAGTGGCGAGGTGGAATATTGCGTTGGGGGACCAGCCCTCCAATGTGATGCTGGGACCCAAGGGGTCCCACTTAGTCTAGTATTTCCTATAACTGAACACAATACACTAAACGTGGTCTCACCAACGTCGTATACAACTGTAACATTACCTTCCAATTCCTATACTCAATACTCTGACTGATGAAGGCCAATGTACCAAAAGCCTGAATTTCAATTTTTTCCCTAGTGTGTGTAGATTGTGCGGGGGTCGCTGGTCGGCGCGGACTCGGTGGGCCGAAGAACCTGTTTCTGCGCTGTATCTTAAATATAGCGGATTCAGGGGATATGGGGAGAAGGCAGGAACGGGGTACTGATTGGGGATGCTCAGCCAAGGGCCGAATGGCTTACTCCTGCACCTATTGTCTATTGTCTATCTCTAGACTAAACTAAACAATGCTGATCTGAAGATTCAAGATTCAAGAGAGTTTATTGTCATGTGTTCCAGATAGGACAATGAAATTCTTGCTTTGCTTCAGCACCACAGAATATAGTAGGCATGGCAACAGAACAGATCAGTGTGTCCATATACCATTATATAAATATATACACACATGAATAAATAAAACAGATAAAGTGCAAATAAACAGATAATGGGCTATTAATCTTCCCACTATACTATCCTTGTAAACATCAATGAATGATAATTATCAGTGCTGGCCTTGTCGATATGACAATCTGACACGCAGTGTACACTTAGAGCTGTGAAACAAACCTTGTTGTAAATACCGAGCTGCGTGACATGTGCGGCAGCGTTCAGATTCTGCTCGCTGCCGAAGTGTCACATCTATAAATAATCTCTGAGAAAATTAACGTCTGTTCAACTGTGTTGTAGCAGTAATTTAACCGCGAGCCAACAGACCATTAGACACCAATAAATTGAGCCAAAGCCATCTGGCGTGCGGTGAATGTTGCTTTTCCTCACATGTCTCCAACTAATACGCCATCTGTACAATAAAAATACTTGAGAAAAAAAAGACATCTGTAAGCAACTGTATTGTCTGTGTGTTAACAACATTTGACAAGATTGGACCAGGCGCCTTGGTCTGATTTAAATAATTTTACTTGTGTAATTGTTATAAATAAAACAGATTGGTCCCTTCACTATTTATTCTTTAACTGCACTCGTAATTAGAAGAGACATTTGCTCCTGAAATGTTTAAGAAAGATCTGCTGATGCTGGAACAATCGAAGGTAGACAAAATGCTGGGGTAACTCAACGTGTGAGGCAGCATCTATGGAGCGAAGGAATAGGTGACGTTTCGGGTCGAGACCCTTCTTGACTTCAGAAGTCTGAAGAAGGGTCTCGACCTGAAACGTCACCTATTCCTTCGCTCCATAGATTCTACTTCACCCGCTGAGTTTCTCCAGCGTTTTTGTCTACCGTTCCTCCTGAAATAATGGATTAATGAAAGTCAAAATGACACAGTGCTGGAGTAACTCAGCAGGTCAGGCAGCATCTCTGGAGAACATGGATGCTGCCTGGCCCTCTGAGTTACTCCAGCACTCTGTGAAACGTCACCTCTCCATGTTCTCCACAGATGCTGCCTGACCGGCTGAGTTACTCCAGCACTCTGTGAAACGTCACCTATCCATGTTCTCCACAGATGCTGCCTGACCCGCTGAGTTACTCCAGCACTCTGTGAAACGTCACCTATCCATGTTCTCCACAGATGCTGCCTGACCTGCTGAGTTACTCCAGCACTCTGTAAAACGTCACCTATCCATGTTCTCCACAGATGCTGCCTGATGTTCTCCAGAGATTCCTGGGATGTCAGGACTGTCTTATGAAGAAAGACTGGATAGACTTGGTTTATACTCTCTAGAATTTAGGAGATTGAGAGGGGATCTTATAAAAACTTACAAAATTCTTAAGGGGTTGGACAGGCTAGATGCAGGAAGATTGCTCCCGATGTTGGGGAAGTCCAGGACAAGGGGTCACAGCTTAAGGATAAGGGGAAATCCTTTAAAACCGAGATGAGAAGAACTTTTTTCACACAGAGAGTGGTGAATCTCTGGAACTCTCTGCCACAGAGGGTAGTCAAGGCCAGTTCATTGGCTATATTTAAGAGGGAGTTAGATGTGGCCCTTGTGGCTAAGGGGATCAGAGGGTATGGGGAGAAGGCAGGTACGGGATACTGAGTTGGATGATCAGCCATGATCATATTGAATGGCGGTGCAGGCTCGAAGGGCCGAATGGCCTACTCCTGCATCTAATTTCTATGTTTCTATGTTTCTATGACCCATGACCCACTGAGTTACTCCAGCACTCTGTGAAACGTCACCTATCCATGTTCTCCACAGATGCTGCCTGACCCGCTGAGCTACTCCAGCTTTTTGTGTTGTCAAAAGCAATTTCAGTCCAGGTATTAAAAGGCCTTATTTTTGCACCAAGATTGGCTTCAGTGATCACAGTGGGAAGTGCCGATCAGTGAGGCATCTCTCCCGCATACATTAGTGTGTGTTTGGTACATTCACAACTAATTCAATATAAATCAGACTCATTAGTGAAGGGCAGGAGGTTAATGTAAAATTGGTAAGCTCCGGAGATTCTATGCCGGTTCTGCTAATGTTCTCCTGGGAGATTTTGTCACAGGTTACGTTATTCTGCAGAAAGTTTCGAATGCCTTTTAATTTTGACGCCTAATGCAATGAGGATTAAAAAAGGTTCAACTTGTGAATTAACGCTGTGAATGAAACTTCAACTCAATGCATCTGCTGAATATCCACGAAGAAAGACCCTTTGGTAAACCTATTCCATTGTTTGGGAAGGAACTGCAGATGCTGGAAAATCGAAAGTAGACAAAAATGTTGGAGAAACTCAGCGGCTGCTGCACCCGCTGAGGTTCTCCAGCAAATCCATTCCATTAGTGAGGCCGCTCTTTAATTTAGTTTGGAGATACAGCGGGGAAACAGGCCCTTTGGCGCACCAAATCTGCGCCGACCAACGATCCCCGCACACTAAAGGGCCTGTCCCACTTTGCGATTTTTTTCGGCGACTACGAATGTCAGCGACTGACGCCCTGAAAACTGTCAAGTGGTACGACGCTTCGCGCCACCGTCACGTCAAGCTATGACACTGAGCGTCACCCGCCTTCACGACACAAGAAGGTTACACCGAAGTATTATGATCACATTGGAAATGAACTTACCTACAATCCATCTAAGGACCAATAACGTTTTAATGGATAAGTCGGCGTTTATATGGCCACGTCACCGGGCATCACCCGCAGAACAGCGTGCGACAGGGCGCTCGACACGATGACACACCCAGATGTCGCCTGAAAGTTATGAACATTCGAAAATCCAGGGGCGGCAGGGAGACACCGCGCGTCACTATACGCGTCACGCGTCACGCCCCGCATCACGCCCCGACCACGCCAAAAATGTTGCCCAAGTGGGACAGGCCCTAAACACTATCCTACACACACCAGCGACAATTTATTAATTTATCAAGCCAATTAACCTACAAAACTGTACATCTTTGAGGTGTGGTTTATGCAGATCATGCAGGAGTAATATTTATTGACAGCTATGAATATTAACTATGGCGGACGTTACTTATATTACTTGCAGTTTATCCTCCATTGCTTTACTGTAGATGATAGTTTAGCTTTACATACTTATTACTCCTGCATGATCTACAGTTTAGAACTTTGCTTTAGTTTGGAAATACAGCGAGGAAACAGGAGTTTGACCCACCTAGTCCGCGCCGACCCTCGATCCCTGCACACTAACATTATCCTACACACGCTGGGTACAATTAACAATTTTTACCAAAGCCAGTTAGCGTACAAACCTGTACGTCTTTGGAGTGTGGGCAGAAACCGGAGCACCCGGAGAAAACCCACGCAGGTCACGGGGAGAACGTACAAACTCCGTACAGACAGCACCCGTAGTCAGGATTGAACCCGGGTCTCTGGCGCTGTGAGGCAGCAACTCTACCGCTGAGCCACTGTGCCGACCTTGTGTGTTCTTGATTCCCTTACTCTGGGTGAAAAGACATTCACCATAAGGGCGTCACGGTGGCGCAGCGGTAGAGTTGCTGCCTCACAGAGCCAGAGACCCGGGTTCAATCCAGACTATGGATGCTGTCTGTACAGAGTTTGTACATTCTCCCCGTGACCTGTGTGGGTTTTCATTGAGAACCTCAGTTTCCTCCCACACTCTAAAGATATACAGGTTTGTAGGTTAATTGCTTGGCATTATATGTAGAAATAAATTATCCTTCAGGGCCTGTCCCACTTACTCGACTTTTTCGGCCACTGCCGGCACCCGTCATAGGTTGTTGCAGGTCTGGGAAATGTTCAACATGTTGAAAATCCAGCCGCGACCAGAAAGACGCTACGACTCTTTGGGCGCCTGAGGAGACGACTCACAGGCGACATGTCGCGGGGTGAAGCCTGTATGGTCGTGAGTAGTCGCCCAAAGAGTTGTACCTTGTTCTGGTCGCCGCTGGATTTTCAACATGTTGACATTTTTTGGAGGCCTGTTGCAACCTATGACGGGTGGCGGCAGTCGCCGAAAAAAATCGCTTAAGTGGGACAGGCCCTTAAGTGTGCGTAGGGTAGTGTTAGTGTGCGGGGATCGCTGGTCGGTGCGGACTGACTGGGCTCCAAGCTGTATCTCTAAAACTAAATCTAAAAAGTTGTTGATAAACGCAGCTGAATTTGTAATTGTTATTTTGCCTCGTGGCACCATCCTGTCTATGAAAAACCCACTGGCCAGTGGCCTTACCAGGAGTGTAACTGATGGGAGGTAACTCCCGACTAATTGCAGGTGAGTATCTCATTATTTCCCACTCATCAATGATTAATTGGGACAGTTTTTACACCTGCTATTTAATATGATGCAAATCCACCTCTCAATGCTTATTGAAAGCACACGCCTCAAGTGGCAATACAGGATTAGAGACATGACAAATTATATTACTGATTAGGTAAATGAAATAGAAACATAGAAACTTAGACAATAGGTGCAGGAGGAGGCCATATGGCCTTTCGAGCCAGCATCAGCCATTCATTGTGATCATGGCTGATCATCCACAATCAGTAACCCGTGTCTGCCTTCTCCCCATATCCCTTGATTCTGCTAGCACCAAGAGCACAATCTATCCCCCCTAGAATTCTATCTATAACGGGCCTGTCTCACCTAGGTGATTTTTTTGGCGACTGCCGGTGACTGTCACAGTCGTAACAGGTCGCCGAAAAACCGGTGACTGGACCCCCCTACGACAATGTCTACAACAATCTACCACCTATTCGACGTCAAGCTACGGCGATCCATTAGGACTTCCACCCACGACCAAACCTACGATCTCACAGGCTACGACAACAACCTACGACAACCAAAGTCAACCTACACTCACCCGCGACCAGCTACGACAAGCAACGACCCTGTCGCTGACAACTGAAGACAATTCAGTCGCCGGTACCTGTCGCCGGTTGACGTAGGTGGTCGCCAATGGATTTCACCAAAGTCAGCACCGGCGACAAGCAACGTCACCTGGCGACAACTTACGACAGCACCTACGTCAGGAGAAGACAAGCTACGTCATGCCCGCAGTCGCCAAAAGGTTTTGAACATTTCAAAATCCAGCAGCGACCAGAAAAAAGACAGGCCCTTAACTCTCTTTTAAATTCATCCAGTGAATTGGCCTCTACCAAAGATCCTTTCGCGAGCAAGATGGTCCACTCGACGAAAAAGACGTAGTACGGTCATGGGCAGATTCATGGGTAATTTTCGGCCCCATTTCCGTCACCGGCTTCCGTCTCCGCACCAAAGATCCCGTAGGATAATAGTGCGGAGATGGAAGCTGGTTACGGAAACATCCTCGTAAAAATAAAAGTTATTTGGCAAAAAATCTTCCCCTCATTTTCAGAATTATAATTTATTAACACAAACGGTTCCCCCGCAATGTTGATTACACTGCATGTCGAGTCGGGTCGGGTTACGGAAATGAATGAAAAAAAGGCCCACGTTCCGCTCCGTTGCGTATTACATGTCAGCCCCATTGCATTTAGCAGGAGTGGTCTATCTTGCTCCGCTATAGGTTATTTGGCCTCTACTGCTTTCTGTGGCAGAAAATTCCACAAATATGAACAACTGATCCTGAAACATTTGTTTGTACAGTTTATGCATGTGTACTTTAAACATTTATGTTAAGCATTGATGCCCAGAGTCTCTTGCCCAGAGTAGGGGAATCGAGGACCAGAGAACATAGGTTCAACATGAAAGGGAAAGATTTAATAGGAATCTGAGGGGTTTCTTTTGATGGGTGGAACGAGCTGCCAGAGGAGGTAGTTGAGGCTGGAACTATCCCAACGTTTCAGAAACATTTAGATGGGTACATGGATAGGACAGGTTTGGAGGGATATGGGCCAAACACAAGCAGGTGGGACTAGTGTAGCTGGGACATGTTGGCCGGTGTGGGCAAGTAGGGCTGAAGGGCCTGTTTCCATACTGTATCACTCTGTGACTTGGTAGAAACAAATAAACTTTACTTGGTTTAAAGGAAAAGGTAATGTTTTGGGTCGAGACACTTCAGTCTGAAGAAGGGTCTCGACCTGAAATGTCACTTATTCCTTTTCTCCACAGATGCTGCCTATCCCGCTGAGAAGAAGATAGATAGATAAATCTTTATTTGCCACACGACCAGGGTTGGTGGTATTTGGGTTTGGTACATGATGGTACATTGCTTTAGTCACATTAACACTAATAACAACACAGATCACAGTAATAAAGTGCATCCATACCACATCACAAATCACAAATCTCACCAACAATACCTAGTGCAAAAGAACAGACAAAGACCATAGACAAGACACTGTATTCATCAAAAGTCCTTAATATTGACTGTTATTGGAGGGAATTGAGTGTTCTTATTGCTGAGGGGAAGAAACTGTTTTTAAAGCGGGTGGATTTTGTAGCAAGTGACCTGAGGCGCCTCCCTGAAGGGAGAGACTGGAAAAGGTGGTTTGCTGGATGGGAGGGGTCCGAGATGATCTTTATTGCCCGTTTTGAGGTACGTTGGAGGTAAATGGAATGGATGGAGCGGAGGGGGGAGTTGATGATCCTGGAGGCCTTGGAGACAATGCACTGTAATCTGTGTAGTGAGTGACTGTCAGAGTTACTCCAGCATTTTGTATCTATCTTCGATGTAAACCAGCATCTGCAGTTTCTTCCCAAACTAAGTGCTGGAGTAACTCAATGGGTCAGGCAGTGTCTGCGGAGAAAAAGGATGGGTGACGTTTCGGGTCGAGACCCTTCTTCAGACTGAAAGTAGGGGGGTGGGGGGGGGGGGGGGCAGGGCAGGGGGGGGGGGGGGGGGGGGGGGGGGGGGGGGGGGGGAAGAGCTGTAGGCGGGGAAAAGACCAGGATCAGCTTTAGGGCCGGCCACACATGACCTCATATTTTTGCTTGAGCATCTTACAACCCAGCGGTATGAATATTGAATCCTCTAATTTTAAGTAACTTGATCTAATCCTCCACCCCCCCCCCCCCTCCCCCCCCCTCCTCCCCCCCACTCCCCCTCTCCCTCCCTCCATCCTGGTCGTACCAGTTCCACACTTCTGCACATTGTTTCTCTTGAGATCACACCTTCCATGGACAACAATGGACCAACCGGGAACCGCCCTGCCTGAAGTCATGTATTGCTGGTCTTGATTAGGCCTGGTCTTTTCTCACTTCTTGCTCTTCACCCCCACTCTATCCATGTCAGCACTCTACCCCCAATACCATGTGCCCTCATTTTGCCCACTAATAGTAAGATTAAATGAGAACTTACCAGTTCGAAGTTTGATCGTTGTTTTATGAGGAGTACGTTGAGGGAATACGTGAAGAACCCCGCCAGGAGCAGCGGTGTGAAATCACAGATAACTGAACATAGTAAGATTAGAGAAGAAAATACCAGTTGAGTATATGATCATGGGTGGGAGCGAAGGGCACGTATTCCCTCAACGCACTCCTCATAAAATAACAATCAAACTTCGAACTGGTAAGTTCTCGTTTAATCTTACTATTTTACTTCGGAATCACGTGAGTGATTACGTGAAGATTTCAAAGCTCTGTGATTTCATGCCGTGGAGACAAGTCCATGCATCACATCTGCCTTAATTGACTGTGGGAGGAATTGTGTTAACATGTTTACACATGAATCCAACATTGAACTCCATGATAAATTGTTAACAACAAATTATAGCCCCTATTTATGGGGTGAAATTATATTGCAGAACTTAAAATTGGCTCTGCAAAGTTCCAGCTTAACTACTGGTTTGTGGTAGAATAGTTGGAACATTTTCCCCTGATCCATCCTGCTGTCTCGAGGATTTGGTTCATTGGTACATCCAACTCCATAGCTGCCGATGTAATTGCAGCCCTGGTGGAATAAGATTTGAATATGTTAGTATCCACCCCAGCTGTTGTTAATACCTGTTTCAGCCATCTGGAAATAGTTTGAACCAACACTTTTTTGTGGGTGTGTTTGTGGCTGATTAGTGGTGCCATCTCATAGCCTCAGATGTTTTTGGTGTTCTCCATATAGAACAATAAATGTCTTATTATACAGAGACGATATCTGTAGGGTAATCCCTAAATTCTATTTTGAGGCCTGATGATCCCGGTCTGTTCTGTTTGACGAATTCGTAATATGAAACGTTATATTCCTGCTGAAGAAGTCATATAGTCCAGCCTTAACTTATGTACGACTGTACCCTTAGTGCCGTGACCAAAGCCATCAGCATGACTGTTTTATGCGTCAGTCTTTGCAGGGACAGAGCTGTTGCTGGAGACCAATTCCTTAGCAACGTTAGGACAATACTCATATCCCATTTAGAGAGTACCTGGTTCTTGGGGGATTGATATTAAAAATTCCCCTCATAAGTTTGGTTACCAGGGGTGAGTCCCAACAGAATGACGCTCTGATCCTCGCCATAGATATGTTGATAGGGCACTTCTGGTGCAGTTAATGGCACTGTAACTGAGCCCCTCATCATAATGGAGGTCTGCCAGGAATTCGAGAACAGACGTTATGTTCATCAAACTGTAGGTGATGTTGTTTCTGTGACAATATATCTCCCATTTCCTGATGTATACCAGATATAGTTTTTGGTGGACTGTCTGTGGCCCGCTGAGATAATGTTCAATGTTCGGTCTGTCAGTCCCAGTTCCAGTAGAGGTTTCTTTAGACTCTACAAATTGATAGGTTTGTTGTTTTTGACATGGATGGGTTCCCCTGTTACGGGATGAACCAATAATCTGGTTGTTTCAGGATGGTGATGCATGGTTAAACCATTATACACCCTTATACACCCGCCCGCTCTCTCAGGTCAGATAATCAGCTGCTCCTGAGTGGGCCTAAATCTAAGCGGAAGCTCAGAGGGGACCGTGCCTTTGCTGTGTCGGCACCCAAATTATGGAACGACCTGCCTCTCCACATTAAACAGGCCTCTTCTCTGTCTGTTTTTAAATCGCTTCTTAAAACCCATCTCTTCTCCGTGGCCTTTGATACCCAGTAACATGTCGACTTTATTTACTTGATTTAATTTCTTATTTTGATTGCTTTATTGCGTGGTTATTATTTTTACTCATGTTTTATGTCTTTTAATTTATTGTTGTATCTCATATGTAATTTTTTGCACTTTATGTGTGCTGTTATGTTATGTTCTGTTATGTTGTCTGTTTATGATGTCTTGTTTATTCTTCTGTACAGCACTTTGGTCAACATTGGTTGGCTAAAAGTGCTTAACAAATAAAGTTGGATTGGATTGGATTAAACCCCATGTTGAGTATCACAGGGAACCATGGTTAAGTATCGGCACTACCAATTAACAGACGCTGAGTCTTGTTGTAATTTTCGTAATAGCCGACTGATGATGCAGAACAGGAAAGAATGCAGAGATAAACAATTGCCCCCCTCAATGTAGTGAAAAGCATCTGTCCCTGCTGTCCCAGGGTCTGGTTCCCAAGAAACACAGTTTGGTAACTGGTGATTAAGTCTTATTTTATTGAATTTGCGTGACCTGATGTCTGTCACTGAATTTTGGGTTACCTGGTAGGTAAGTAGCTGTATTCCAATATTTCTCTGGATACACCATTACCAAACTGTATTAGTCAGATCGTCACTCTGTAGTCTAACATGCTGGTGATTTATCCCAGAGCAGTATGACTTTAGGCCATAGAACGCACCCCACATTTCCAGGTAGTTTATGCCCAGTGTCTGTGATAATGATGCATCCTGTGCCTTTCATCTACCTCCACAGATGGAGATGGAAATTGGTAGTACCCCAACCAAGCGCACTGGCATCAGTTTGTAGCGCCACTAAGGGTTTGCTGATAACGATAGGGTTGGAACAATGCCGAATGTTATCCCTCCACCATTTTAATTCCATAAGCTTTGATTGGTGGCTTATTGGTCTGTCGAAATGACCAGTATTAACTTTGAGTGTTTGTAATTTTGCCCTTTGTAGATTTTTGGTAATGCAAAGGCCCAAATTGTGTGGCTGGAAAGGCAGACACTATATGCCAATTATACTTGCTACCAATCTGATAGGCGGTTCACTGATGTCAGTGGGGTTGTTGCAGGCCTCAGTTAAGACTGTAACCTTGTCCTTTGGTAAAGTCACCGACATGTGAGCTGTCAATAGTGAACCCCAAATAATCCATTATGTTGGTAGGCGTTAGTTTAGATTTAACTGGATGGATGATAACCCCAGTTTTCACCCAATTGTATGGTGGCTGTTACAGCTAGTTAGGCCAACTCCAAAGTTATGCCCACAATTAGTATGATCATATGATTATGTATTTGGTAGAGCTCTTTACTGCCAGAGCTGCCCCATCCAGGTGAATTTTTTAAAATGACGTTTGTGATCAGTCCGTGTGGGCACTGAATAGTAAGCATCTTTTAGGTCGATGCTAGCCTTTGGAAATCAGTCCTTTAGCAGTTACCAGTTCCCATTTTGTACTAAATATATAGTACAATGTATTCAATTTGGTCAATTCGATGATGATGCGACTGTCACCATCTATATTGTTTTTGGTAAAGATAAAAGACACAAATTCCAGCCAATCGTGTTGGGTTTACCCATTACCCCTTTTGCACAATTCAATGGTATATCCCTGGATACTGCTTAGGATATAAGTGTCTGTAGTTAATGTATACCATGTATCCAAAAGAGTGGAATCTCCCACCAATGTGTGTATTATCCACTCTTCCTATAATTTGTAAGGGACCAGACCCACCTACCTCCATTGTTCCCAGTAGAAGTTTGCTTCTTCTGTGTGGTCTTCGTGGAGGTTGAGGCACCGGTGTCTGGGTTTGTTTTTGGGTTGGGGGTTTGCGCATCTTCCAGAAAGGCCGGTCTGGGCTATGGTCTAAAAGACCGCTGTCCTGTATGCCCGGCCTTTGAGCTTTCACCAGCTTCTCTTGTTCTGCTGGTGGGTGCATAAGGGTGCTGTCTTTGGCTGTAGGTGATCCTTAATGTTGTCGCCTTTATGAGCCCCAGGGCTTTCCTAAGTCCTGTTCCGACATGTTTCCAGATGCTAATTCCACGACTGGAATATTCAGGGATACGCAGTTTCCTGGTCCCAAGTATTTTTGCAGTGGTGTCCATCGTGGTCTGGCTGTATGTATTTGGACACCATGACCAGTAGATTTTGCCTTCCTGCACCCCCTGCACACTTGTAGTTTTCTTCGTCAAAACCCCTCTTCAGGGTCAGCCCAGAATTGACCCCACCAGTACTCCCCTCTGATGAGGGAGATGCACTGTGCAGCCCTACAAGAGGTGCTGCTGTGGGTTTTACATAGTGCCCACAGTGACTAGACTCCATCTCCCGGAGCCTGTCATGTTGGAGCTCTGCTCCATAAGCCGCTCCAACTGGCTCCAGCGCTCATGGTTGCTGGCCGCTAGTGGCTGCTCAAAATCGGACTCATCAGTCAAAGACTCTTTTGGTTTTCTTCTTCCCTTCCTGCCCAGACGCAGTGTTTAATCTGGCCGGTGCGGGGGCGAAGTCGGGCACAGCTGTTCCCTTACGGGTTTCCTGTGCCGCCGGCCGCTGCTGGCGTCCGCAACTCCGCGGTCTTCTCCCGCCAGCTTTGTCGCAGCTCTGGTCGACTTCTTTGCCTTGTGCATGTTTCCCCCACCTGTGGAACAGAATGGGAACAATAAAGACCGCAGTATCATTTACCTGCAGGTCCAGGCTTAAAACTTGCCGTTGTTTGCACAGCTCTCCATGTTTCCCCACCTGTAGAACAGTATGGGAACAATAAAGACCGGTTTCACTTACCTGCAGGTCCAGGCTTAAAACTTGCCGTTATGGGGGAACGTCCTTCCACCCCACCTCCTGCCGTTTCGACTTGTCAAAGTCGACGGCCCCATTCTGAATAGTCT
The DNA here is from genome assembly GCF_028641065.1 of Leucoraja erinaceus. Lineage (NCBI taxonomy): Eukaryota > Metazoa > Chordata > Chondrichthyes > Rajiformes > Rajidae > Leucoraja > Leucoraja erinaceus. The sequence goes on from NW_026576251.1 coordinate 76,987, forward strand.
CCCGCCCGGCCGTGGTGTTCTGGCCGGCGCGGGACCAAAAGTCGGCACAGCTGATCCCACTTACGGGGCTTGTGCCTTCAGCTGCTGCTGGCTCCCGCAACTTCGCGGTCCTCCCCGAGCCAGCTTCACTCGCAGCACTTGTGGACACTATTTTGTCCAGCTTCCACTCATGTGCAAAAACAGCGCGGGGACAAAAACTACCGCAGAGTAAATCACTTACCTGCAGGTCGCGGTTTCAAACTTACCGCTGCGGGGGAACGCTCCACCCCGCCTGTCGTTTCGCAAGCGTGAAAGCGATATGACACGCATGCGTCCTGGTGGGGTTCTTCACGTAGTCACTCACGTGACTCCAAAGTAAAATCTCCTATGTGGGACCTTATCAAATGCTTTCTGAAAGTCCAGGTACACTACACCCACTGGCTCTCCCTTGTGTCAACCTTTGTGTTTTATTGTGTATCTGTTCACTGGCTGGTTGGATTGAAATCATGTAGATCATAGTTTAGTATAGTCATGTATAATATAATCGTGGATAGTATATGTCATGTCCAGTTTTTCCTATGACTGGTCAGCACGCAATAAAAAACGGTTTCACTGTGTCTCGATGCAAGTGACATAAGGTCATAAGGTCATAAGTGATAGGAACAGAATGAGGCCATTCGGCCCATCAATCATTCCTGACCTATCTCCCCCTCAACCCCATACTCCTGCCTTCTCCCCATAACCCCTGATACCCGTACTAATCAAGAATCCATCTAACCAATGACTTGGCCTCCACAGCCTTCTGTGGCAATGAATTCCACAGATTCACCACAATCTGGCTAAAGACATTTCTCCTTGTCTCCTTCCTAAAGGAACGTCCTTTAATTCTGAAGCCATGACCTCTGGTCATAGACTCTCCCACTAGTGGAAACATCCTGTGGAATTCGCTGCCTCAGAGGGCGGTGGAGGCCGGTTCTCTACAAGCTTTCAAGAGAGAGCTAGATAGGGCTCTTGAAGATAGTGGAGTCAGGGGATATGGGGAGAAGGCAGGAACGGGGTACTGATTGGGGATGATCAGCCACGAACACATTGAATGGCGGTGCTGGGCCAAATGGCCTACTCCTGCACCTATTGTGTATAGTGTATCCTCTAGCCTCTCCACATCCGCTCTATCCAGGCCTTTCACTAAACTGAAGTAAACTCAGTCAGAAGAAAAGTTTGGAGATGAAGTAAGTTTGGAGCCGGCAACCTCCAATTACGTTCATTGATTGCCGCGGGGAGATGCGCGAACGGGAAGCGTCCAATTCGTACACGTCTACATGTGAAGCGGTGGAAATCAATCAGCTCGAATGACAAATGATTCCTCCAAACTCTAAAACAGCCAATTGTTCATGAATAATAGGGTTGAGTCTCACAGTTTGCCTCCCTCCGCCTTTGGGGAAAGATGGACAGGAAATCGTCCGACCTATGTGCTTCAGTTTCTGATGTATTTCCCTGTCAAGCAGGGCTCCGAGCTGCCAGCAATAAATCGCCAACCCGTACTCGAATATTTTTAGAAGTCTGATCAATACCTCCTCAACCCTCGGGGAACTGGGTGCTGCGGTGCGCAGGCTCAAAGCTTGCTCACCTCTGGGATTCCTGTCGAAACCCCAGCGCAGATTAATGGACTGACAAGTGGTTTCGCTCTGCGTGGCACTCGATTTCTCAAGGCCGGGGATTCAAAGCACAGAGCTTAATTGGCACCAAGCCGGCAACCTCAAATTGGGAAGAAAAAAACTCTCTCGCTGGTTCAGTCACAGCAACGGTCGAGGATGTTGCCGGGACTCGAGGGACTGAGCTACAGGGAGAGGTTGAGCAGGCTGGGACTCTATTCCTTGGCGCACAGGAGGATGAGGGGTGCTCTTATAGAGGTGTACAAAATCATGAGAGGAATAGATTGTGTCTCTTGCACAGATAGGGCTCTTAAAGATAGTGGAGTCAAGGGATATGGGGAGAAGGCAGCAACGGGGTACTGATTGTGGATGATCAGCCATGATCACATTGAATGTCAGTGCTGGCTCGAAGGGCCGAATGGCCTACTCCTGCACCTATTGTCTATTGCCTTAAAAATATCCACTGACTTGGCCTCCACCACAGTCTGTGGCAATTAATTCCACTGATTCACCAACCAATGGCTAAAGAAATTCCTCCATCTTCTTCCTGAAGGAACGTCCTTTAATTCTGAGGCTGTGAGCTCTGGTTCTAGACTCTCCCACTAGTGGAAACATCCTCTCCACATCCACTCTATCCAGGCCTCTATCCTTCAAGCTGGCGATACAGTGGTGCAGCGGGTAGAGCTGCTGCCTCGCGGGGCCAAGGAGGAGCTTGTGTGTGAAGATTGCTGGTGTGTGAAGATGGAGCGGCTGGGCTTGTACACTCTGGAGTTTAGAAGGATGAGAGGGTTTCTTATTGAAACATATGAGATTATTAAGGGTTTGGATACGCTAGAGGCAGGAAGCATGTTCCCGATGTTGGGGGGAGTCCAGAACCAGGGGCCACAGTTTAAGAATAAGAGGTCTGCTATTTAGAACGGAGATGAGGAAACATTTTTTCACACAGAGAGTTGTGAGTCTGTGGAATTCTCTGCCTCAGAGGGTGGAGGCTGATTCTCTGGATATTTTCAAGAGATAGTTAGATTTAGCTCTTAAGGCTAATTGTAGGCCCCCCTCGGTCACGACTGACTATGGGTGATGCATCCTAGTTTGCAGGTGATGTGTGGGTCGGATGCAAGCCTGGGCGATGTCATGTGGAGGACAGGCTGTTGCCCATACAGCACGCCCCCCCTCTCCACGTCGCTGATCGATCCAAAGGAACAGCAGGGCCGTTACAGTTTGGCACCAGCCCCGTCGGCTAATGGAATCAAGGTATATGGGGAGAAGGCAGGAACGGGGTACTGATTGGGGATGAACAGCCATGATCACATTGAATGGCGGTGCTGGCTCGAAGGGCCGAATGGCCGACTCCTGCACCTATTGTCTATTGTCTAAATGGGTTTTCAGTCTCCTCCCACATCCCAATGACTTGCGGGTCTATAGCATAATTGGCCCTCTGTAGATGGCCTCTGGTGTGTAGGTGAATAGACACAAGATGCTGGAGTAAGGCAGCATTTCTACAGATTTTTTTCTCTGGAGATGCAGCCCGACCCACTGAGTTAGTCCAAGATTTTAGAAACATAGAAACTTAGAAAATAGGTGCAGGAGTAGGCCATTCGACCCTTCGAGCCAGTTTCACAAAATGCTGGAGTAACTCAGCGGGTCAGGCAGCATCTCTGGAGAGAAGGTTGACTTTTCGGGGTGACACCCTTCTTCAGACAGTAAGAATTTCTTTATTCCGTTTTGGGACATATGACAGTGAAACTCTTCATCTGCATTTCCTTGTTTCGCTTGTATTCTTTCCAGCAGTCGTTGTCCTTCTTGAAGCGTCTATTCCACGCTGAATGTGCAATTATAAGCAGACACGGAGACCAGGCTGTTACACTTCAGGCTGACGTCAGCACAGCCTGTCAGGGTTCTGGCACCAAGTGTAACCCCTTCTGCCCTCTGGTGTGTTCAGGGCGAGGACTGAGATATGCTGGACAGGCATGGTGACAGCTCCACTGCACAGCACGCAGACCACTCTGATAACCTCTTGGTACCAAACCGCTCAACAAAAACTGCCAACGCACACTGTGGCACCGGTCCAAGCTGAACTAGCCTTAGTTCTGGGGTTAGTGTCTACTAATATTCTATGCATTATGTTGGCATGCTTTAATGTATCTACGCCTCATGTTTCTATACATTATGTTTAGAGTCATGGAGTCACAGTAGGGGTGAGGGGGGACTTCATGAAACTTGCCGAATAGTGAAAGGCTTGGATAGAGTGGGTGGAGAGGATGGTTACACTAGTGAGAGGACTAGCAGGCAGACTCTGAAGAAGGTCCCGACCAGGAACATCCCCCATCCTTTCTCTCCAGAGATGCTGCTTGACATGTCGAGTTAGCCCTGCACTCTGTGTCTATCTTTGGTAGAAGGCAGCATCTGCAGTACTTTGTTTCTGCAGTTCATAGTTCATAATATAATTCATGGGTGAGGCAGCATCTATTGGAGAGAAGGTATTGGCGATGTTTCAGATCGAGATCCTTCTTCAGGTCTCGGCACGAAACGTCGCCAATTCCTTCTCTCCACAGATGCTGCCTCACCCGCTGAGTTTCTCCAGCATTTTTGATTTTGATTTTACCAGCATCTGCAGTTCTTTCTTAAACATAATATATTTATTGTTGTGCAGTGTTCATGGTTGTTCGGGAAGAAGCAGTTTTTGAAGCTGGAGGTCACGGTTTTCAGACTCCTGTACTTCGATGACTGTAGTGAAATAAGTGCGTAGTCATCACTAAAGGGCCTGTCCCACTTGGCCGTCATTTGCGCCTTATTTACGCCTCATACGTAAACTAGGTTGACGTGACATCACGCGCAAATCACGCGTCATCATGCCGTCTGGTGCGCGTGACGTCATTAGAATACCCTGCGGCGCGCGGCAATGCATGGTTACGCACGGTGACGTAACCATGCGTCACCACGCGATACATGTGAGACGCCGGGATGCCAGCGTGCGATGCCAATGCGTTAGCGTGCGTACCCAATGCGTCAGCGTGCGTACGCAATACGTCATGCATGTGCCGGGCGAGGATTTCGTGCACGAAATCCTCGAGCCCCGCCGCGCGATACCACGCGCAACTCCACACTCCTCCACGCCTCTCCGTGCCCCCGTCCCGCGCTACCCACACGCTACCCGTGCGTCACCACATGACATATGACACCTAAATGAGGTGCAAATGACAGCCAAGTGGGACAGGCCCTTTAGTAAGTAAGTAAGTTTTATTTATATAGCACGTTTTAAGTCAACTCGCATTGACACCAAAGTGCTTTACATAAAATAGACAATAAGTTTCCATACAAACCATAGAAAAAGGTTAAAAAAATAAAGAAAATGGACACAACACATTATAGAGTTCAACATAAACGTCCCCCCACAGCAGAATCAAAAATTTCCACTGTGGGGAAAGGCACCAGAAAGTTAAGTCCTCTTCCTCTGTGAAACACCCGAGGTCGGGGCCCATTTGTGGCCGTGCAGCCAGCCCTATAATTTCCAGGGCCCTCTTGCCGTGAAGATGGAACTCCGGCGTCGGGTGGAAAAGTCTGGAGCGGCTGCCTCCTCCCCGGAGACCGGGGCTTTAGTCCATCTCCTTCTTCTGCCTCCTTCATTCCTGGCCGTTTGAGTTACTAAACCAGGCCCTGATGCAACCGGTCAGTATGCCCTATACTGTACGACTGTTGCAGTCTGAGAGCGTATTTATCGACAGTCTGATCTCCTCAATAGAAACATAGAAACATAGAAATTAGGTGCAGGATTAGGCCATTCGGCCCTTCGAGCCTGCACCGCCATTCAATATGATCATGGCTGATCATCCAACTCAGTATCCCGTACCTGCCTTCTCTCCACACCCTCTGATCCCCTTAGCCACAAGGGCCACATTTAACTCCCTCTTAAATATAAGCCAATGAACTGGCCTCAACTACCCTCTGTGGCAGAGAGTTCCAGAGATTCACCACTCTCTGTGTGAAAAAAGTTCTTCTCATCTCGGTTTTAAAGGATTTTCCCCTTACCCTTAAGCTGTGACCCCTTGTCCTGGACTTCCCCAACATCGGGAACAATCTTCCTGCATCTAGCCTGTCCAACCCCTTAAGAATTTTATAAGTTTCTATAAGATCCCCTCTCAATCTCCCAAATTCTAGAGAGTATAAACCAAGTCTATCCAGTCTTTCTTCATAAGAAAGTCCTGACATCCCAGGAATCAGTCTGGTGAACCTTCTCTGCACTCCCTCTATGGCAATAATGTCCTTCCTCAGATTTGGAGACCAAAACTGTACGCAATACTCCAGGTGTGGTCTCACCAAGACCCTGTACAACTGCAGTAGAACCTCCCTGCTCCTACACTCAAATCCTTTTGCTATGAAGCTTCCGATTGCACCATTTTCAGATGGATGGATTTAAGCTTCAAGTGGTAAACCAGGCACAGGAGCCAATAGGGAGACTCAAGGGACTGCAGATGCTGGTTCACAAAAAAAAGATGCAAAGTGCAGGAGTAACTCAGTGGATCAGGCAGCATCTCTGGAGAACATAACCTCTTGACTCAGATACACTGTTGAGGTATTGATGAAGCTTCTTGAGTTTCTGTAGATGAGTTAATGTCAAAACTCATCCGCAGTGCAGCTCAGTAACAGGCCTTTTGGCCCGCAATGCCCGTGCTGTGCCAAGACCAACCCTTAACTACCTGCACATGATCCACATGTCTCCATTCCCTGCATGTCCATGCGCTTATCCAAAAGCCTCTTGAATGCCTCTATCGTATTTGAACCTAATGACGTCAAAGAAAGGCAAAATGTGCAGGAAGGAACTGCAGGTGCTGGATTAAACCGAGGATAGACACAAAATGCTGGAGTAACTCAACGGGACAGGCAGCATCTCTGGAGAGAAGGAATGGGTGACGTTTTGGGTCGAGACTCATCATAGTTGGAGAGCAGGAGGAGACACAGAGGGGGAGCAGTGACAGAGGCTGTTCCCAGTATTAACCATCAGAAAAGTGTCTGATGATGCTCTTTACAAGGATGTTGCCAGGACTCGAGAGGTTGAGTAGGCTGGGACTCTATTCCTTGGAGAGCAGCAGGATGAGAGGTGATCTTATAGAGGTGAGGGGTGTTCTTATAATATCATGAAAGGAATAGTGAATGCCCAGAGTGCTTTACGCAGACTATTGGGTATTGTATTGTATATCTTTATTGTCATTTCCTGAGTATTCGCATACCCAGAGGAAACAAAAAAACGTTGCTCAACCAGTGTCCATTCAGTGTGCATGAAAAAATAAATAGAAATGAAAATAAAAAATACATGTCATGAACAAATTTAACACTCTACTAAACATTCAACAGCCGTTCCGACCGGCAGCGGCACAACAGTGGCTCTGCTGCAGTGTGGGGGTTTGTGCGCGATACTTGGCAGGGGGCAAAGTCCATTTAACAGTCTTATAGCCTGTGGGAAGAAGTGAGGAGCATCCTGCTGGTTTTGCAGCTAATGCTCCTGTACCTCTTCCCAGATGGGAGGATGGAGAAAATGTCATGCGATGGGTGGTAAGGGTCTCTGTGTCTGGAGATGGCTCTGTTGATACTCTGTGTCTCTGTCACTCTGTGTCTCTCTTCCTGTCTCTATGTGTCTCAGCTGTGTCTCTGTGACTGTGTCTCCATGTGTCTCTGTGTCTCTGTGTCTCTGTGTCTCTGTGTCCCTGTGTCTCTGTGTCTCTGTGTCTCTGTGTCTCTGTGTCTCTATGTCTCTGGGGAGTGGAGCACCAATAATCCTGCTTGCGGTCTTCACTATCCTGTCCAGTTGGTGCCGTTCGTACGCCTTGCAGCTCCCGAACCAGGAAGTGATGCCGTATGTATGTCAGTGTGCTCTCGACAGTCCCCCTATAAAAAGTCCGTAGGTGTGTGGTGGGGAGGCCTGCTTTACGTAGTCTTCGGAGAGGGTGAAGTCGCTGCTGGGCTCTCTTGACCAGAGCTGTGGTGTTGGCCGTGGACGTCAGGTCATCAGGCAGATGTAGTCCTAAGAACTTCATGCTGCTGACCCTTTCCACATCACCTAGGGTGAGAGGGGAAAGATTTATAGGAACCTGAGGGGTGACTTTTACACACAGGGGGCGGTGGGTTTATGGAACGAGCTGCCGGAGAAGGTCGTGAAGCAGGAACTATAACAACATGTAAAAGACAAGTAGGGGGATATGGTGGGACTTACATAGATCTGGCATCTTGGTCGGTGTGGGCAGGTTGGGTTGAAGGGTCTGGTTATTTGTTCTTGGTCCTCCAAAATATTCCAAATGGAATTTAAACTGGTGGTAGATTATGTGATTTATAATTCCCTGCGTCTCCGTGTTTCTGTGTGTCTGTGTGTCTGTGCCTCTGTGCCTCTGTGTCTCTGTGTCTCTCTGTGTCTCTGTGTCTCTGTGTCTCTGTGTCTCTGTGTCTCTGTGTCTCTGTGTCTGTGTGTCTCTGTGTCTCTGTGTCTCTGTGTCTCTGTGTCTGTGTCTGTGTCTCTGTGTGTCTCTGTGTCTCTGTGTCTCTGTGTCTCTGTGTCTCTGTGTCTCTGTCTCTCTGTGTCTCTGTGTCTTTGTGTCTCTGTGTCTCTGTGTCTCTGTGTCTCTGTGTGTGTCTCTGTGTCTGTGTGTCTCTGTGTCTCTGTGTCTGTGTCTCTGTGTCTCTGTCTGTCTGTGTCTCTGTGTCTCTGTGTCTCTGTGTCTCTGTCTCTCTGTGTCTCTGTGTCTCTGTGTCTCTGTGTCTCTGTGTCTCTGTGACTCTGTGTCTCTGTGTCTCTGTGTCTCTGTGTCTCTGTGTCTCTGTGTGTCTCTGTGTCTCTGTGTCTCTGTGTCTGTGTCTCTGTGTCTCTGTGTCTCTGTGTCTCTGTGTCTCTGTGTCTCTGTGTGTCTCTGTGTCTCTGTGTCTCTGTGTCTCTGTGTCTCTGTGTCTCTGTGTGTCTCTGTGTCTCTGTGACTCTGTGTCTCTGTGTCTCTGTGTCTCTGTGTCTCTGTGTCTCTGTGTCTCTGTGTCTCTGTGTCTCTGTGTATCTGTGTCTCTGTGTCTCTGTGACTGTGTATCTGTGTCTCTGTGTCTCTGTGTCTCTGTGTCTCTGTCTCTGTGTCTCTGTGTCTCTGTGACTCTGTGTGTCTGTGTCTCTGTGTCTCTGTGACTCTGTGACAATGACTCTATGACTCTGGGACTCTATGACTCGAGCTGCCTGCCTAAAAAGTCGTTCTACTGCAAGGTGAAGGATGAACAATGGACCCTGTCTTTGATGATCACCTCACACTCTGAATAACAGCATCAACCCAGCACTTCTTGGCTGCTTCTTTGTTCAAACACAAATATACGTGTGCAGTTTGACAGGTTTACCTTGATTTGCCTGAGTATCAATAGAAACATGGAAAATAGGTGCAGGAGGAGGCCATTCGGCCCTTCGAGCCAGCACCGCCATTCATTGTGATCATGGCTGATCATCCACAATCAGTACCCCGTTCCTGCCTTATCCCCATATCCCCTGACTCCGCTATCTTTAAGAGCCCTATCTAGCTCTCCCTTGAAAGCATCCAGAGAACCTGCCTCCACCGCTCTCTGAGGCAGAGAATTCCACAGACTCACTACTCTCTGTGAGAAAAAATGTTTCCTCGTCTCCGTTCTAAATGGCTTACTGCTTATTCTTAAACTGTGGCCCCTGGTTCTGGACTCCCCCAACATCGAGAACATGTTTCGTGCCTCTAGCTGGTCCAAGCCGTTAACAATCTTGTATGTTTCAATGAGATTCCCTCTCATCCTTCTAAACTCCAGAGTGTACAAGCCCAGCTTCTCCATTCTCTCAGCATATGACTGTTCCGCCATCCCCAGAATTAACCTTGTAAACCTACGCTGCACTCCCTCAATAGCAAGAATGTCCTTCCTCAAATTAGGGGACCAAAACTGCACACAATACTCCAGGTGTGGTCTCACTAGGGCCCTGTACAACTGCAGAAGGACTTCTTTGCTCCTACATTCGATATGTCAACTGTATACTCATAAAGTATTGATCAGTAGAACTTAGTACAACAGAATTTTCTGGTCAGCCGGCCATTAACTGTGATTTGGTCAGTAATTATCAAAACATCATTTGTAAGTGATTTTCCATCACTGCAGAGTGTTCATTTTGACTAATGGCGTCTTTAATCCCCAATTGTGTGTGAATCTATTGGTGATAGTGAGCTGATAGATAGGCTGAACTCATATTTAAGGTAAATTTATAACTCTGGGTGGCACGGTGGCCGACTGCTAGAGTTGCTTCCCAGAGAGAATGGAGCAGCTGGGCTTGTACACTCTGGAGTTTGGAAGGATGAGAGGAAATCTCATTGAAACATGTAAGTTTGTTAAGGGTTTGGACACGCTAGAGGCAGGAAACATGTTCCTGATGTTGGGGGGAGTCCAGAACCAGGGGCCACAGTTTAAGAATAAGGGGTAAGCCATTTAGAACGGAGATGAGGAAACACTTTTTCTACAGAGAGTTGTGAGTCTGTGGAATTCTCTGCCTCAGAGGGCGGTGGAGGCCGGTTCTCTGGATACTTTTAAGAGAGAGCTAGATAGGGCTCTTAAAGATAGCGGAGTCAGGGGATATGGGGAGAAGGCAGGAACGGGGTACTGATAGGGGATGATCAGCCATGATCACATTGAATGGCGGTGCTGGCTCAAAGGGCCGAATGGCCTACTCCTGCACCTATCGTCTATTGTCTATTATCTATAGAGACCCAGGTTCCGTCCTGACTACGGGTGCTGTCTGTACAGAGTTAGTACGTTTTCCCCGTGACCTGCGTGGGTTTTCTCCGGGTGCTCCGGTTTTCTTCCGCATTCGTGCAGGTTTGTAGGTTAATTGGATTCGGTAAATTTGTAAATTGTCCCAAGTGTGTAGAATAGTGTTAGTGTGCGGGGATCGCTGGTCGGCGCGGACTCGGACCAGTTTCCATGCTGTATCTCTGAGGTAAACTAAACTAATCCAACCTAAACTAAACTATTGGTGATTGTGATCTGATAGGTGATAGCTGATAGTCTGAGCTCATATTAAAGACAGATTTATAACTGGTGTCCACCAGTAATCTCTATTAACATGGCCTAGCACCAATGACAAACACATTTACACCTTCGCTGAGCCAGTGTGAGATTGTGTTCATCACAGCACGGTTTGGGAACAGCTCCATCCAACACCGCAAGAAATTGTAGCGAATTGTGGTCGCAGCCCAGGCCATCACACAAACCAACCTCCCTTCCATTGACTCCATCTACACCTCGCGCTGCCTCGGCAAGGCCAGCAGCATCATCAAGGACCAGTCGCACCCTGGCCACTCCCTCTTCTCCCCTCTCCCATCAGGCAAGAGGTACAGAAGTGTGAAAACAAACGCACACCTCCAGATTCAGGGACAGTTTCTTCCCAGCTGTTATCAGGCAACTGAACCATCCGACCACAACCAGAGAGCAGCGCTGAACTACTATCTACCTCATTGGTGACACTCGGACTATGTTTGATTGGACTTTACCTTGCACATGACGTTATTCCCTTAATCATGTATCTGTACACTGTGAACGGCTCGATTGTAATCATGTATTGTCTTTCCGCTGAATGGATAGCACGCAACACAAGCTTTTCACTGTACCTCGGTACACGTGACAACAAACTAAACTGAACTCAATTAAATGTACAAATGTTGGTGAGGCTGCATTTGGAGTATTACATTCAGTTTAGGTCACTCTGCTATAAGAAAGATGTTGTTAGTAGCTAAATCATCTTATTATAGACACAAAAAGCTGGAGTAACTCAGCGGGACAGGCAGCATCTCTGGAGAGAAGGAATGGGTGACGTTTCGGGTCGAGTCCCTTCTTCAGATAGGAATCATCTACACAAATGACCCTTCCTGCACCCCAGCGGTATGAACATTGACTTCTCTAATTTCAGGTAGTCCTTGCTTTCTCCCTCCTTCCCCTCCCCCTTCCCAGCTCTCCCACAAAGCCCACTGTCTCTGCCTCTTCCTTTCTTTTTCCCGCCTCTCCCCTCCCCCCTCGATATCAGTCTGAAGAAAGGTCTCGACCCGAAACGTCGCCTATTCCTTCGCTCCATAAATGTTGCTTCACCTGCAGAGTTTCGCCAGCATTTAGTGTCTACCTTCCCACACAAATCATCTTATTATCCTGACATCAAACCTTAATAGGGTAAACTGGAGTAAATGGTGCTGTGGTAAATGGAATGAGAGATTGAGTATTCCCTGTGAACTCTCTGGGGAGCCGGTAGTTTCACATGTTTACCTGAGAGTGTTACTTTAATGTGCTGCGCCGCTAGATAAATGGTGACATCAGCTACAGTCAACATTGCAACTGGAAACCAAACGTTAAAATTACCCAAACGGAGAATTATCTTCCTTCTTCTTTCTCCCCGAGTACTATAGTTGTTACAGAGTGTCATAGAGTGATGCAGAACGGTAACATGCCCATCGGCCCAGCTTGTCCCCACCGGCAAACATGCCCCAGCTACACTAGTCCCACCTGCCTGTGTTTGGCCCATATCCCTCCAAACAATAGACAATAGACAATAGAGAATAGACAATGGACAATGGACAATAGACAATAGGTGCAGGAGGAGGCCATTCGGCCCCTCAAGCCAACACTGCCATTCAATTCAGATTCAGATTCAATTTTAATTGTCATTGTCAGTGTACAGTACAGAGACAACGAAATGCATTGACAAACGAAAAATAATCTTATATTTTTCAATGTGATCATGGCTGATCATTCACAATCAGTACCCCGTTCCTGCCTTCTCCCCATATCCCCTGACTGCGCTATCTTTAAAAGCTCCATCTGGCTCTCTTTTGAAAGCATCCAGAGAACCCGCCTCCACCACCCTCTGAAGCAGAGAATTCCACAGACTCACAACTCTCTGTGAGAAAAAGTGTATCCTCGTCTCCGTTCTAAATGGCTTAGCCCTTATTCTTAAACTGCGGCCCCTGGTTCTGGACTCCTACAACATCGGGAACATAGTTCCTGCATCTAGCGTGTCCAAACCCTTAATAATCTTATATTTTTCAATGAGAACCCCTCTCATCCTTCTAAATTCCAGAGAGTACAAGCCCAGCTGCTCCATTCTCTCAGCATATGACAGTCTCGCCATCTCGAGAATTAACCTTGTGAACCTACGCTGCACTCCCTCAATAGCAAGAATGTCCTTCCTCATGTTTGTGGGCCAACACTGCGCACTATACTCCAGGTGTGGTCTCACTAGGGCTCTGTACAACTGCAGAAGGATCTTTTTGCTCCTATACTCAAGTCCTCTTGTTATGATATGATATATGCCATTTATTGTCACTATACATGTACAGTGAAACTGAAAGCTGCTCGTACTCAGTGCATACATTCAATTTAGCACAAAAAACAAGAAACAGAAAAACAAAAACAGAAGGGAGATGGGAGGGGGGGGATGGGGGGGGGATAGGTGCACAATTCTGCGGCGCTACATACATATATACATATATACAGATGGAAGTCCGGGTGTTGGGCTGTGAAGTCAGTGCATGTGTGAATTTGAATTCAGAGTAGTTATAGTTTTTGGAAAGCAACTATTTCTGAGTCTATTTGTCCTGGATACTTATGAAGTTTAGTTTATTGTCACGTGTACCGAGGTACAGCGGAAAGCTTTTGTTGCGTGCTAACCAGTCAGCGGAAAGACAATACATGATGACAATCGAGCCGTCCACAGTGTACAGATACATGATAAGGGAATAGCGTTTAGTGCAAGGTAAAGCCAGTAAAGTCCGATCACGTTGCCACAGATATTAAATGTACTGCATGAATAATTAACGCATTAATAAGTCGACAATCAGGCGAACTTTTAGAGTGCATAAAAAGGGAGGTCAATACTTCCCTATCAACCATTTTTCACTTAGGAATGTAACATAATTGTCCAACGAACACCATAATTTAAAACTGCCAAGAGTTAAATGATAGATTTATGCATTCTTATTTTCTTTTTTTTGACAGGTGATTATAAAAACGTTTTTATGAGCGCTGTCATCGTTAAATTATTTGCCCTCAAGCAGCAAAATCCATGCAATATCAAAAACTGGAATAAAATATTAGTTAATATTTATTCAAAAATATGTTACGATGCCTTAAAATCCCAACTGGGGTTAGTTTGGATGGATAGTCAGCAATGGAAAGATAGGCGGAAGGACCTGCTTCTCTTCTGTGTGACTGTAGTTAGTTTATTGCCACGAGTACCGAGGTACAGCAAAAAGCTTTTGTTGCGTGCTAACCAGTCAGCGGAATGACAACACATGATTACAATCGAGCCGTCCACAGTGTACATATACATGATAAGGGGATAACGTTTAGTGCAAGGTAAAGCCAGCAAAGCCCGATCAAAGATAGTCCAAGGGTCTCCAATGAGGTAGATAGTAGGTCAGCACTGCTCTCTAGTTGTGGTAGGATGGTTCAGTTGCCTGATAACAGCTGGGAAGAAACTGTCCCTGAATCTGGAGGTGTGCGTTTTCACACTTCTGTCCCTCTTGCCTGATGGGAGAAGGGAGTAGAGGGAATGGCCTGGAAGCGACTGGTCCTTGATGATGCTGCTGGCCTTGCCGAGGCAACGTGAGGTGTAGATGGAGTCAATGGAAGGGAGGTTGGTTTGTGACTCTATCTTGCAAGCCTATAGATGACACACCATCTCCAAGAAACAACTTTCTGATTCAGAGTCATAGAGTCACCCACGCTGTTGCCGATATAGCGGGGCCCGTGTGGCCGAGAGTGATGTGGACTGCTGAGAAAGTGGGGGGGGGGGGCTCTTCTGAGAGCAATGAGGGCCAAGAGTGGGGGGGGGGGGGGGGGGGGGGGGGGGGGGGGGGCGAGAACAAAGGGGGACCCGGCAACAGGGCTAGTATGCCCCGATTACATAGAGTCTCTTGCCTCGAGATATTCCCACTAGTGGGAGATCCTAGCACCAAAGGTCACATCCTCAGAATTAAAGCACTTTCGTTTGGATGGAGATGAGGAGGAATTCAGTCACAGGGAGGTGAATCTGTGGAATTCTTTGCCACAGTAGGCTGTGAGGCCAAGTCAGTGGATGTATTTAAGGCAGAGATAGATAGATCCTTGATGAGTACGGGTGTCAGAGGTTATGGGGAGAAGACAGGAGAATGGGGTTAGGAGGGAGAGATAGATCAGCCATGATTGAATGGTGGATTAGACTTGATGGGCCGAATGGCCTGATTCTATTCCTATCTCTTATGACCTATGTGTATGAATAGGGGAATTAAGGACCAGAAGAAGTAGGTTTAAGGTAAAGAGGAAACAGATTTAATGGGAATCTGAGGGATAATTGTACCACCGGTGGGTGTATGGAACAAGTACGGTGGTGCAGCGGTAGAGTTGCTGCCTCACAGCGCCAGAGACGCGGGTTCGATCCTGACCACGGGTGCTGTCTGCAAGTAGTCTGTACGTTCTCCCCGTGACTTGCGTGGGTTTTCTCCGGGATCTCTGGTTTCCTCCCACACTCCAAAGACGTGCAGGTACACATGACATGACAAAGACCTCGGTACACATGACAATAAACTGAACTGAACAGGTCTGAACTTAATTGGCTCGGTATAAATGTAAATTGTCCCTCGTGTGTGTAGGATAGTGTTAGTGTGCGGGGATCGCTGGCCGGCGCGGACTCGGTGGGCCGAAGGGTCTATTTCCACGCTGTATCTTTAAACTAAACTCAACTAAATTGATTGTGTAGGAATGAACTGCAGAAGCTGGTTTAAATCGAAGGTAAACACAAAAGGCTGGAGCAACTCAGCGGGACAGAGAAGGAATGGGTGACGTTTCGGGTCGAGAGGCCTGTATTCACTGGAGTTTAGAAGGATGAGGGGGGATCTTATAGAAACATGTAAAATTATAAAAGGACTGGACCAGCTAGATGCAGGAAAAATGTTCCCAATGTTGGGCGAGTCCAGAATCAGGGGCCACAGTCTTAGAATAAAGGGGAGGCCATTTAAGACTGAGGTGAGAAAAAAACTTTTTCACCCAGAGAGTTGTGAATTTGTGGAATTCCCTGCCACAGAGGGCAGTGGAGGCCAAGTCACTGGATGGATTTAAGAGAGAGTTAGATAGAGCTCTAGGGGCTAGTGGAGTCAAGTGATATGGGGAGAAGGCAGGCACGGGTTATTGATTGGGGACGATCAGCCATGATCACAATGAATGGCTGTGCTGGCTCGAAAGGCTGAATGGCCTCCTCCTGCACCTATTTTCGATTTTTCAATGAGATTGTTCTTCAGACTGTGATCCTGTCAAATGTAAAATCAGCCATGATCACATTGAATGGTGGTGCTGGCTTGAAGGGCCGAATGGCCTACTCCTGCATCGATTGTCTATTGTTTGGCCACAGTCCCCGAGATACAGCATATTGACACCCAAGAAGGTTTAGTTTGCAGGTGGGTTAGAGCTATAGACAATAGACAATTTGGCCCTTCAAGCCAGCACCGCCATTCAATGTGATCATGGCTGATCATCCCCAATCAGTTCCCCGTTCCTGCCTTCTCCCCATATCCCCTGACTCCGCTATTTTTTTAAGAGCCCTATCTAGCTCTCTCTTGAAAGTATCCAGATAACCTGCCTCCACTGCCCTCTGAGGCAGAGAATTCCACAGACTCACCGCTCTCTGTAAGAAAAAGTGTTTCCTCGTCTCCGTTCTAAATTATTCTTAAACTGTGACCCCTGGTTCTGGACTCCCACAACATCGGGAACAACAGAGCTACTGTTGGTACAGAATGTAATAATAAATACACTGGCCCAACACCCCTTGATAATTGTAAAGGAACTCTAGCCATAGAACTAATCCCATACTTTGTAATAGAGGCAGTTTGCCAGCTCCACATTTACTGCTATTTGCCCAGGTACATTTCCACACACTATTGCTATTGAAGATCTCTCTTGGCTTCCAATCATAAATACTCTCAAGTCAGTTGTTTAGGAAAAATGATCTGTAAACTCTCCCAAACCTCGAAACCAGCGCGGCCATTAAGTTGCAGTCATTTTTGCGATGAGACTGCAGCGAAGTTGTGAATAACGAGGTCACAGCCAGATGAATGGAGAGGCCATTTATATCTGGCGGTGATTACGGACTGGTTGTTGTTTGGCGGGAGAGCAGAGCAGGCTCCTCGCTGTTCATTAACTCTCTGCCTGGCCAGATCAAGCAAGACCTCACTGCAACATCTCACCCCATAGAGACACAGAACAAACTGATGTTAAATCCCGATTATTCTTTTCCCAACAGTGTGCTTCCTACCGAGTAATTGCAAACTATTTCTGTTGCCGTTTGTGCCGTTCGTTGGTTTTTGCTTTACAGTTTTCTTTTTGCTGAGTTTCGATTGTTCCGAAGGGCTGGGCCAAAGCAACTTGAAATTCCAATTTTTATGTTTCCCCCTAGATATTCACAAAATTCCACAAAATCTCTTACAAGTTATGCCCCCGTCCCACTTAGACAATTATTTAGGCGACTACTAAGCTGTCGCCATATGGTCGCCGGGGAGTCGCCTGTATGGTCGTGAGTCGTCTCCTCAGTCGCCCAAAGAGTCGTAGCGTTTTTCTGGTCACCGCTGGATTTTGAAACGATTAAATCTTTTCGGAGACAGTCGATGACAGTGGGTTTGACGCCAATGAGCGTAGCTTGACTTCTCCTGACGTAGGTGCTGTCGTAGTTTGTCGCCGGGATGATGTAGGTTGTCACCAGTGCTGACTTCGGTGAATTCCGTTGGCGACTAAATTGGCGTACCTTGTCGTACCTTGTCGTAGGTGTGGTCGTAGGTGGGCGTCCTAATGGGTCACCTGTTGTCGGCAGCTTGCCGTAGCTGGTGGTAGGTTGTTGTAGCCATTGTCGGAGAGGAGGGTCCAGTCGCTGTTTTTTTAGCGTCCTGCATATCATTGTTTGAATAGCTCACCAGTAAATAATTTGTCTTGTCATTTTGTGCAGAGTGAATAATGGGTTACAGGGACTGCAAACTCAAACCGAGGGAAGTTGTTTTAAAGGCTAATGTAAATATACTTGCCAAAGCCGACCAACATGGCTATTAAACCTGGCTCGGACAAAACTCTGATTATTAATAACCACTTTCTGTGATTTGCACTTTACCAGTTTATTTGTTCATGTGTGTATATATTTATATCATGGTATATGGACACATTTATCTGTTTTGTAGTAAATGCCTACTATTTTCTGTGTGCTTAAGCAAAGCAAGAATTGCATTGTCCTATACAGGGACACATGACAATAAACTCACTTGAACTTGAACTTGAACTTGAACATGTCAATTGTGGACGCAGCCCAGACCATCACACAAACCAACCTCCCTTCCATTGACTCCATCTACACCTCACGCTGCCTCGGCAAGGCCAGCAGCATCATCAAGGACCAGTCGCACCCCGGCCACTCCCTCTTCTCCCATCTCCCTACGGGCAAGAGGTACAGAAGTGTGAAAACGCACACCTCCCCCCCCCCCCAGATTCGGGGACTCCCTGAGGTTTAGATGGAGTCAATGGAAGGGTGATTGGTTTGTGTGATGGTCTGGGCTACGCCCACAATTCTCTGCTAGGCCTCGAGGGCCTGAGCTATAGGGAGAGGGTAGGATTTTATTCCTTCAGTCCGGGCTACATCCACAGGTGTCTAGTTGTGCAGGGGATGTTACAATTAGATAAACTACATTGAAGTGAACTCTCATAGCTCCATCATATCACTGCGTATCACACGGAATGGATTCACGTTTGATGGTATTTACTGGAGTTCAGAAGGATGAGGGGACACCTCATTGAAACTTACCGAATAGTGAAAGGCCTGGATAGAGTGGATGTGGAGAGGATGTTTCCACTAGTGGGAGAGTCTAGGACTAGAGGGCACATCCTCAGAATAAAAGGACGTTCTTTTAGAACGGAGATGAGGAGGAATTTCTTTAGTTAGAGGGTGGTGAATCTGTGGAATTCTTTGCCACAGACGGCTGTGGAGGCCAAGTCCGTGGGTATTTTTTAAGGTGGGGAAAGATAGATTCTTGATTAGTGCGGGTGTCAGGGAGTATGGGGAGAAGGCAGGAGAATACGGATGAGACGGAAAGATAGAACAACATTTATTGAATGTCGAAGTGGACTTGATGGGGCGAGTGGCCTAATTCTGCTTTCAGTTATGAACTTATGTTTAGTTTAGATTAGAGATTCAGCGCGGAAACAGGCCCTTCAGCCCACCAAGTCCGCACCAACCAGCGATCCCCGCACAATAACACTATCCTACACACACTAGGGTCAATTTACAATTTTACCGAAGCCAATTAACCTACAAACCAGCACATCTTTGGAGTGTGGGAGGAAACCGGAGCACCCGGAGAAAACCCACGCAGGTCACGGGGAGAACATACAAACTCCGTACAGACAGCACCCGTGGTCAGGATGGAACCCGGGTCTCTGGCGCTGTGAGGCAGCAACTCTACCGCTGAGCCACCGTGCCACCCATCGCCTGCCTTGTTGTCCAGCTCACATTGCAGAGAACAGCGAGCTCTCTGACAGTGACAGGAGCTGTATAAATTATGTCACATTAAGTTCACAAGATGAGTTTTTGCCTTGCAAATGGAGAGAACATTATAACCTTGGGATCAGAGACCTTGGGCATTCCACTCCCCATTCCCATCTCTGCAAGATATTTTGAAAGTGTTTGCAAATCTGTTATCGTTTGCAGTTTAGTTTAGAGATACAGCGCAGATAAAGGCCCTTCAGCACTAACCAGCGATCCCCATACACTTGTACCTGTACTATCCTACACACACAAGCGACATAGAAACATAGAAACATAGAAAATAGGTGCAGGAGGAGGCCATTCGGCCCTGCGAGCCAGCACCGCCATTCATTGTGATCATGGCTGATCGTCCCCAATCAATAACCCGTGCCTGCCTTCTCCCCATATCCCTTGATTCCACTAGCCCCTAGAGCTCTATCTAACTCTCGCTTAAATCTATCCTGTGATTTGGCCTCCACTGCCCTCTGTGGCAGGGAATTCCACAAATTCACAACTCTGGGTGAAGCAGTTTTTTCTCACCTCAGCCTTAAATGGCTTCCCCTTTATTCCAAGACTGTGGCCCCTGGTTCTGGACTCGCCCAACATTGGGAACATTTTTCCTGCATCTAGCTTGTCCAGTCCTTTTATAATTTTATATCTTTCTATAAGAACCCCCTCATCCTTCTAAACTCCAGTGAATACAAGCCTAGTCTTTTCAATCTTTCCTCATATGACAGTCCCGCCATCCCAGGGATCAATCTCGTGAACCTACGCTGCACTGCCTCAATCGCAAGGATGTCTTTCCTCAAATTAGGAGACCAAAACTGTACACGTCTGTAAACTGGACAATTTTTACTGAAGCCAATTAACCTACTAAAGCTGTACGGCTTTGGGGTACGGGAGGAAGCCGGAGCACCCGGAGAAACCCACTCAGGTCACGGGCGTTGTGAGGCAGACACCTTACCGACAGTACAGTGATGGCACGGTGGCGCAGCGGTAGAGTCTCTGCCTCGCAGCGCTAGAGACCCGGGTGCGATCCCGATGACGGGTGCTGTCTGTACGGAGTTTGCACGTCCACAGCCCACAGTGTACAGATGCAGGATAAAGGGTATAGCGATTACTGCAAGATAAAGTCCGAGTGAAGATAGTCCGAGGGTCTCCAATGAAGTGGACCCTAACTCTGCTCTCTAGTTGGTGGTCTCTAGGGAGTTGCCTGGTAACAGTTGTGAAGAAACTGTCCCTGAATCTGGAGGTGTGCGTTTGTTTTCACACTTCTGTACCTCTTGCCTGATGGGAGAGGGGAGAAGAGGGAGTGGCCGGGGTGCGACTGGTCCTTGATGATGCTGCTGGCCTTGCCGAGGCAGCGTGAGGTGTAGATGGAGTCAATGGAACGGAGGTTGGTTTGTGTGATGGTCTGGGCTGCGTCCACAACTCGTGAAACGTGAAGTAGCTGCCAGTTCAGTTTCAGTTTATTGTCACGTATAAGATTAAGGTTTTGGACACGCTAGAGGCAGGAAACATGTTCCCGATGTTGGGGGAGTCCAGAACCAGGGGCCACAGTTTAAGAATCAGGGGTAAGCCATTTAGAATGGAGATGAGGAAACACTTTTTCACACAGAGAGATGTGAGTCTGGAATTTTCTGCCTCAGAGGGCGGTGGAGGCCAGTTCTCAGGATACTTTCAAGAGTGAGCTAGATAGGGCTCTTAAAGATAGTGGAGTCAAGGGATATGGGGAGACGGCAGGAACGGGGTACTGATTGGGGATGATCAGCCATGATCACATTGAATGGCGCTGCTGGCTCGAAGGGCCAAATGGCCTACTCCTGCACCTATTCTCTATTGTCTATTAACAGCTGGGATGAAACTGTCCCTGTGTTTGGAGGTGTGCGTTTTTATACTTCTGGTGCACTAGATCGCTGGACGGCATGGACTCGGTGGGCCAAAGGGCCTTTTTCAACGCTGTGCCTCGAAACTAAACCAAACTAAACCTGCCGTGCATTTCTAATTAGGTCCTTACAAAAGCATGATCTGATATAATATGGCAGTGGAGGGTGAGGAGAGGGTGATTTTCTCCAAGTCATCCCCAGTGGATTGAAGGTGGGAAATCAAGGTGCTCAGACACCCTTGAAGTCACTCACTCAGTCCGCACAGACTTAAAAAGCACTTGTCGACAACTAATCCATTTTCCATTGCCGATGACAGTGAATCTGCTGTGACACCAACGTGTCCACAATGTGACATTTTCTTGATTAATTGAACAAAAGTGTCCTTTATTTTAAGCTTTCCTTTCTCCAGACGAGTTATATTTCATTCTAGTAGCTTGCAGGCATTAGCTGTCTTTCTGCATTATTATTGTTTGTTTTTTGTGTATGGATGTGTGTGTGTGTGAGTGTGAGTGTGTGTGTGTGTGTGTGTGTGTGTGTGTGTGTGTGTGTGTGTGTGTGTGTGTGTGTGTGTGTGTGTGTGTGTGTGTGTGTGTGTGTGTGTGTGTGTTGTGTGTGTGTGTGAGTGTGGGTGTGTGTGTGTGCGTGTGTGTGTTGTGTGTGTGCGTGTGTGTGTATGTGTGTGTTTGTGTGTGTGTGTGTTTGTTTGTGTGTGTGTGTGTGTGTGTGTGTGTGTGTGTGTGTGTGTGTGTGTGTGTGTGTGTGTGTGTGTGTGTGTGTGTGTGTGTGTATGTGTGCGTGTGTGTGTGTGTGATGACTGTATGTGCGTGTGTATATATATATATATATGTATATACATGTATATATATGTGTATATACAGTGCATTCAGAAAGTATTCACACCCCTTCACTTTTTCCACATTTTGTTACGTTACAGCCTTATTCTAAAATGGATTAAATTCTTGTTTTTTTTAATCATCAATCAACACACAATACCCCAGAATGAAGGATCGTAAAAAGGTGTTTAGAAACTTTTATCTATATATATATATATGTTTCTACGTTTCTATGTTTCTATATATGTATAAAACATATTTAAAAGTTCAGTGTGTGTGCCTACCCAAACTGTACGCGTATCTATACGTGATGTGTAGGAAGCAACTGCAGATGCTGGTTCAAACCGAAAATAGACACAAAAAGCAGGAGTAACTCAGCGGGACAGGGAGGATCTCTGGAGAGAAGGAATGGTCTGAGGAAGGGTTTCGACCTGAAACGTCACCCATTCCTTCTCACCAGAAATGCTACCTGTCCCGCTGAGTTACCCCAGCTTTTTGTGTCTATCTTTCTCTCTCTCCCCTCCTCTCCTCACTCACTCTCTTCCCTCTCGCTCTCTTGTTCTCCCTCTCCCTCTCCCTCTCTCTCTCTCCTTCTCCCTCTCCTCCCTCTCCCTCCTGTCCCTCCCTTCTCCCCTTCCCCCTCCCCCCCCCCCCCCCTTCCCCACACTGGGTCCCTATTTGTTTTCCCACCGTCCCCCCTCGCAGGGTTCCCATTATCGTCCCCCCCCACATGCTCGTCAACCGCCACTGAGGCCCCACCGTGGCTCCACCGTCACCGAGGCTCCTGCCAGCACCAAGGCCCACGTTGCCACCGATATATATATTACTAATCCAATATATTGAATATCACACGTATACTTGATTAGTACGTGTGTCAGGGCTTATGGGGCGAAGGCAGGAGTTGAGAGGGAGAGATAGATCAGTCATGATTGAATGGCAGTAGACTTGATGGGCCGAATGGCCTATTTCTGCTCCTATCACATATGAACGTGAATAGATAGATAGATATGTGTGTGTATGTGTGCGTGTTTTTGTGTGTACGCACACTGAACGTTTTGTTCTGGTTTAGTATATTGTTGGCAGTGTACTATGTGTACATATTCTGTTGTGCTGATCTATCTGGGACACATGACTATAAAACACTCTTGACTCTATACCTGATGGAGTTCTGCAGAATTCCATGCATCATTGCAAACTCTGAAGTCCGAGCACATCTCTTTGTCACCTTTGCAATTGATGGTAGAAACATAGAAACATAGAAAAATAGGTGCATGAGAAGGCCATTCGGCCCTTCGAGCCAGCACTGCCATTCAATATGATCATCGCTGATCATCTAACATTAATACCCCGTTCCTGCTTTCTCCCCATATCCCTTGATTCCGTTAGCCCTAAGAGCTAAATCTAACTCTCCCTTGAAAACATCCGGTGAAATAGCCTCCACAGCCTTCTGTGGCAGAGAATTCCACAGATTCACAACTCACTGGGTGAAAATGTTTTTTCCTCATCTCAGTTCTAAATGTTCCTCCTTAAAGCCCCATCTTTCACAGCTTCATTTAGAATAGAATATAGAATAGAATAGAATAGAATAGAATAGCCTTTTATTTGTCATTCAGACCGAAGTCTGAACGAAATTTAAGCAGTCATACATACAATAAAAAACAACAATAAACACATATTAACATCCACCACAGTGAGGCCACCAACATCTCCTCACTGTGATGGAGGCAAAAGTCTTTGGTCTGCAGTCTCTTCCCTCCTCTTCTCCCTCTGCGCTGAGGCGATACCCCCCCCGGGCGATGTTATAACAGTCCCGCGGCTCAACACCGCGGCCCGGGGTGGTCGTAGCTGCAGCCCACCCAGACCTGCAGACGCAGCCGCTGGCCCGCGGCCGAACCCCGGACTCAGGCCACCGCCGCCAGAACACCGTCCCAGCCACCCTCACGTGAGTAACTGTCGACTTCAGCCTCGGGCCGGGCCGCCCTGACATGGGCGCCGAACCTCCCCCGGGCCGGGCCGCCCCGACATGGGCGTTGCTCCTCCCTTCGGCCGGGCCGCCCCCTTTACATAAGGTTCAACTCATTCACATCTCACCTGCCAATATTTGCCCTTGTAAGAAGTCCCGTGTCATCATCAGACAACTACTCATTTATTCCTTGCCTCTCACCGAACTGCATTCACAAACCTTAGGGGCCTGTCCCACTTAGGTGAATTTTTCGCTGATTGCCGGCGACTGTCATAGTCGTAGCAGGCCAATGAAAAAACGGCGATTGCCGGCAACTATGGCATTGAAATTCACCGAAGTCAGCACCAGCGACACTCTACGAATCCTGGCGGCTGCCTACATTAACCTGGCGACAACCTACGACATGGGATGGCGGGACTGTCACATGAGGAAAGATTGAAAAGACTCGGCTTGTATTCACTGGAGTTTAGAAGGATGAGGGGATATCTTATAGAAACATATAAAATTATAAAAGGACTGGACAAGCTAGATGCAGGAAAAATGTTCCCAATGTTGGGCGAGTCCAGAACCAGGGGCCACACACAGTCTTAGAATAAAGGGGAGGCCATTTAAGACTGAGGTGAGAAAAAACTTTTTCACGCAGAGAGTTGTGAATTTGTGGAATTCCCTGCCACAAAAAGGGCAGTGGAGGCCAGATCACTGGATATATTTAAAGTTAGATAGAGCTCTAGGGGTTTGTGGGATCAAGGGATATGGGGAGCAGGCAGGCACGGGTTATTGATTGGGGACGATCAGCCATGATCACAATGAATGGCGTTGAAGGGCCGAATGGCCTCCTCCTGCACCTATTTTCCATGTGTCTATGTTTCTAGGACTTAGGTCAAGCTATGCTCATTTGGTTTCATAGCCAAGGTCGCCACTGTAGCCAAAAATGTTTTCACCGTGTTGAAACATTCTCGGCGACCAGAAAGACGCTACGACTCTTTGGGTGACTGAGGAGATGACTCACGCCCATACAGGTGACACCCCGGCTACCATGGCGACCATGTGGCAACCGCATAGTCTCCTGGGACAGGCCCATTATACTTTATTAACTCAAGATTCAAGAGTGTGTTATTGTCAAATTTTCCCTGAAATAGAACTACGAGATTCTTACTTCCGGCAGCAGTCCAACATGTTTGTAAACATCGTGCTCAATAAATAATATAATGAACTGAGATAAAGGTTTAATACATTGTACTAAAATAGTGCAAAATCAAAACAAAGTTCCTCATGCAAACCTGCCGGTTCATGGTTCATAGTTCTTAGATTAGTTCAGATCCTTATCAAAGATTGCAGCAGGATAGATAGTGAAGATGGTTGTGAACGATTGCAGCAGGATCTGGATCGATTGGCCAGGTGGGCGGAGGAATGGTTGATGGAATTTAATACACAGAAGTGTGAGGTGTTGCATTTTGGGACGTCGAACAAGGGCAGGACCTACACAGTGAATGGTCGGCCTCTGGGGAGTGTTGTAGAGCAGAGGGATCTAGGAGTACAGGTGCATGGTTCCTTGAAGGTGGAGTCGCAGGTAGATAAGGTGATCAAAATAGCTTTTGGCACATTGGCCTTCATCAGTCAGAGTATTGAGTATAGAAGTTGGGAGGTCATGTTGCAGTTGTATAAGATGTTGGTGAGACCGCATTTAGAATATTGTGTTCAGTTCTGGGCACCATGTTATAGGAGAGATATTATCAAGCTTGAAAGGGTTCAGAAAAGATTTATGAGGATGTTGCCAGGATTTGAGGGTGTGAACTACAGGGAGAGGTTGATTAGACTGGGACTTTATTCCTTGGAACGCAGGAGGATGAAGGGTGATCTTATAGAGGTGTGTAAAATCATGAGAGGTATAGATCGGGTAGATGCACAGAGTGTCTTGCCCAGAGTCGGGGAAAAAAGAAACAAATGACATGGGTTTAAGGTGAGGGGGGAAAGATTTAATGGAAACCTGGGTGGTAACTTTTTCACACAAATTGTGATGGGTGTACGGAACGAGCTGCTGGAGGAGGTAGTTGAGGCTGGAACAATCATGTCATTTAAAACACAGTT
Source organism: Leucoraja erinaceus (assembly GCF_028641065.1). Lineage (NCBI taxonomy): Eukaryota > Metazoa > Chordata > Chondrichthyes > Rajiformes > Rajidae > Leucoraja > Leucoraja erinaceus. The sequence goes on from NW_026576251.1 coordinate 102,930, forward strand.
GGACAGGTAAATGGATAGGACAGGTGTGGAGGGATATGGGCCAAGCACAGGCAGGTGGGACATGTTGGCCGGTGTGGGCAAGTTGGGCCGAAGGGCCTGTTTCCACACTGTATCACTCTAGATGTGTGAATCAGTCAGAAGAAGGAGGATGAGGGGTGATCTTGTAGAATTTGTACGTTCTCCCCGTGACCGCGTGGGCTTTCTCCGGGTGCTCCGGTTTCCTCCCGCAATCCAAAGATGTTTGTAGATTAATTGTCCTAGGTAAATATTGCCCTAATATGTAGTATGGTGCTGGTGTAGCAGGGATCGCTGGTCGGTGCGGACTCGGTATTCCGAGGGGGGGCTGTTTCCACGCTGTATCTCTAAACTAAACACTTTGTTTCTTACTAGCGAGAGGTGTTACTTTGATCCAATGCATTTTACACTAAACTTTGCAAGTGCCTCGGTATTTAAAGACTGTTCTTGCTCTGAGCTTGTGCCTTGTGTACTTCCGTCGTGAGTTAGCTCAGCGTCTGAAGTTTTTTTTTGTTAAATGTCATTGATGTATCCATCAAGCCATTGCAGTAACTCGGCAGACAGCTGGCGTTTTATTTTTCGCATTCTACCACAAATCGCGGATGTTTAGTTTCAAGATACAGCGCGGAAACAGGCTCTTCGACCACGCCGAGCCCATGCCGACCAGCGATCCCCGCACACTAACGCTGTCCTACATGCACACGAGGCACAATTTACATCTATACCAAGCCAATTAACCTACAAACCTGCACGCCTTTGGAGTGTGGGTGGAAACCAGAGCACCCGGAGAAAACCCACGCAGGTCACGGGAAGAACGTACAAACTCCGCAGAGACAGACAGACTATTGTTGATCGGACTTTGATACCTTCCAATAAATGTTATTCCTTTATCCTGTATCTGTACACTGTAAATGGCTCGATTGTAATCATGTATTGTCTTTCCACAGACTGGTTAGTACGCAACAAAAGCTTTTGACTATACCTCGGTACACGTGACAATGAACTATGTCAATGGATATTTTTAAGGCAGAGACAGATTCTTGAGCAGTATGGATGTCATGCGTTATGGGGAGAAGGCAGGAGAATTGGGTTGAGAGGGAGAGATAGATCAGCCATGATTGAATGGCAGAGTAGACTTGATGGGCCGAATGGCCTAATTCTGCTCCTATCACTTATCAACATATGAATGTGGAAACAGGCCCTTCAGCCCATTTTACCCACACTGACGAACATGTCCCATCTACACTAGTTCCACCTGCCCGCGTTTGGCCCTTATCCCTCTAAACCTGTCCTATCCATGTACCTGTCCTAATAGACAATAGACAATAGGTGCAGGAGTAGGCCATTCAGCCCTTCGAGCCAGCACCGCCATTCAATGTGATCATGGCTGATCATCCCCAATCAGTACCCCATTCCAGCCTTCTCCCCATATCCCCTGACTGTTGTCTTTAAGAGCCCTAACTAGCTCTCTCTTGAAAGCATCCAGAGAACCTGCCTCCACCGCCCTCTGAGGCAGAGAATTCCACAGACTCACAACTCTCGGTGAGAAAAAGTGTATCCTCGTCTCCGTTCTAAATGGCTTAGCCCTTATTCTTAAACTGTGGCCCCTGGTTCTGGACTCCCACAATATCGGGAACATAGTTCCTGCATCTAGCATGTCCAAACCCTTAACAATCTTATATGTTTCAATGAGATACCCTCTCATCCTTCTAAATTCCAGATCTTAAATGTTGCAATACTCCCTTAACTACCTCCTCCGGCAGCACGTTCCATACACCCACCACCCTCTGAGTGAAAACATTACCTTACCCAGAGTAGGGAAATCAAGAACCAGAGGTTTAAAGCGAGGGGGTAAAGATTTAATAGGAACCTGAGCGGCAACTTTTTCACACAGAGGGTGGTGGGTGTATGGAACGATCTCCAGAAGAAGTAGTTGTGGAAGGGCCTATTGCAACATTTAATAAAATATTTAGACAGGTACAATAGGTGCAAAAAAATCATGAGAGGAATAGATTTGGTAGCCGCAGGCTCTCTTGCCCAGAGTAGGGAAATCGAGAACCATAAGGTCAAAAGATCATGTGATAGTAGAATGAGTCCAATCGGCCCATCAAGTCTACTCCACCGTCCAATGGCTGATCTATCTTTCCCTCCTAACCCCATTCTCCTGCCTTCTCCCCATAACCCCTGACACCCGCACTAATCAAGAATCTATCTATTGCAAACTTCAAAATATCCATTGACTTGGCCTCCACAGCCATCTGTGGCAATGAATTCCACAGATTCGCCAGCCTCTGAGGCAGCATCTATGGAGCGAAGGAATAGGTGACGATTCGGGTCGAAACCCTTGGTCATCTATTCCTTCGCTCCATAGATGCTGCCTCACCCGCTGTGTTTCTCCAGCATTTTTGTCTACCTTCCACAAGCTAGGGTACTTTGCACTAATATTGAAGTTTTTAATTTATTAATTTCTTTCCATTCTTGATTCTCCTATGGTTATTAGATTATGCCCAATTATTCTGATCATAGGTTTAAGGGGAAGGGGAAAAGATTTAATAAGAATCCGAGAGGTAACTGTTTCACACAGGTGGGTGTATGGAACCAGCTGCCAGAGGAGGTAGTTGTGACTGGGACCGTTGCAACGCTAAAGAAACATTTGGACAGGTACATGGATGGTGTGGTATGGTATGGAGCTTTATTTGTCAGATACGGAGGTACAGTGAGATTCATTGCTGTACACAGTTCAGTACAAGTATCGCTATACATATGCACCCAGATACATCCTACACCCACTAGGGACAAGTTTTACATTTATACCAAGCCAATTAACCTACAAACCTGTACGTCTTTGGAGTGTGGGAGGAAACCGAAGATCTCGGAGAAAACCCACACAGGTCACGGGGAGAACGTACAAACTCCGTACAGACGGCGCCGGAGACCCGTAGTCGGGAAGGAACCCGGGTCTCCGGCGCTGCATTCACTGTCAGGCAGCAACTCTACCGCTGCGCCACCGTGACCGACATGTTAGATAAGCATCTCGGACACAGTACTGGTGTACAGCAGCAATACGCTGAGACAGTGCGCAGAGTCGCCAGTCTGGCCCCATTTACATAGCGATGTTACAATACCTACCTTCAGCGGCGCTGCAGTTCTGCCACTGGTCGTGTGCGCGACTTTGGAGCCTTTGAGGGGTGGGGACGGGATTAAAATCCAGTTTTCTACTGCCTGTTGGAGGCAGATTTCCTCGGGCTGCTGGCTGCTGAAGGAAAATCGATCGGACTTCCGTTCCCATTAAAAACAATGTTTTAATCGCGAGACAATTTAATAATTGGATTAAAATAAAAAGCGACTTCTAACGCCCTCAGAGCCTTCAACGTGACGGATCGTAAGAACAGGACAAAACAAAGGGTAAGTCGTGTATTTTACACATAACTTGCTTCTTGGGATGGCTTTAATCTAATTTTACATTGCTAAATGTGATTTGGTCCGCATACGAACCAGCAGTGTCTTGCTGCCGATATGGAGTTCAAATTCATCGCAAATGCAACGTTCCAATCGATCACGCTCCAGAAGCAAGATGATTAAAATGCCCTTTTTTTTGGTCAATCATGTCATAAGCCGTCCAATTTGTCTATATTTTGTGTTATTCTCTCTCCATGATCATTATTTTTTAACTAAATATTCACAACAGCTTGAGTCCCGTGTATTGTGCTAAAAAACAATAATTTTGATTATATTATGGGTGGATGTTTCTGGATTAATTTATGGGAATTAAACATTAAATTCCTTCCATCTGGCATATAAATTCATGACAGTGAGATTTAAACATCATGTTATATTCTTGTGTGAATGGGATTAGTTTGTTATTTGGATACTTAGGCTATTTTTTTAAATTATCCTTTTCTTAAGAAATGAAATCTACAGGACATTGTTAATGGGAAAGTAGTCGGCAGAAAGGCATGTCGTGCGTGGTTTGAAGAGCAAAAACTTGTAGCTTACAATGCCAAAATTGAAAGGTTGAGGAACAACAAGGTGTACAGAGTTGTTTATTGGTTACAATCTGAGGAGTATGATGATGCTACTGATTATGATATGCCAATGTACCAGCTCGCAACTGATCTTCTCCATAAACACTTGGTCTATTGCTAGAAATTGTAATTTATTTACCTATCTGTTATGGACATACAGCATATAATACAATAATATTAAAATTCTGAACTTGAGAATATCATATTTTTGTATTTTTAAGGCAGTCTGGGTGATTATTACTATTTCCGTCACAACGGTCAATTTTGTAATTAGCTACAATTAGGTAACTAACTAATTATATGCTTTAATTTTAGGTTATCCAAGTAAGATGTTTTATATTTGTTTCAGAATGCTTCAATCTATAATAACTGAAAATTTCAATCAGTTCTCTTAATTTTTAAGAAAGTTATGGGCTTTTGACTGTCCACGATCACAGCTTTTGTGTTAAGTCAATGGAAAAGCAATAGGGAACAAGATGCTAATTTCAGAGTATGAAAATGGCCATAACCTTTTTAATACTGAAGATATGAATGTGAATTAGGTGTCAAATTAAAGTTCTTTTTATGCTTTATCTGATGGGATAAATTGCAGACTTGATTTTTTAAATCTCAAAATTTTGTAACATTGCTAATTTACAAGTCCCAGTGGTTGTAAGTGCAGGGATAGTGATGTGGGCAGGACTAGTTTGGGAGGATCCGGGTCAAACACAGGTTCACACTTGCCAAGCCCATCACGGGACGACAGGGGGGTTTCCATGAGCGGTGGCGTTGAGTTCACCGAACGCTCACAGCCGCCAACGTTCCCCTTCACCCTCCCCTACGCCTGAGTCAGACCAAATTAAATATTCATCACTACTCTTCCGAGATTAGTAGTATTCGGATGTTTTTTTCTCATCAGCTATTCAGCGATGTATAACTCAAGCACTCTACCATTCTGTAAATCCTTGCTTCATTTAATCTGAGAACTCTATTCTGCACTCAGTATCTTTATAGACAATAGACAATAGGTGCAGGAGTAGGCCATTCGGCCCTTCGAGCCAGCACCGCTATTTAATGTGATCATGGCTGATCATCCCCAATCAGTACCCCGTTCCTGCATTCTCCCCATATCCCCTGACTCCGCTATCTTTAAGAGTCCTATCTAGCTCTCTCTTGAAAGTATCCAGAGCACCGGCCTCCACCGCCTTCCGAGGCAGAGAATTCCACAGACTCACAACTCTCTGTGTGAAAAAGTCTCTTTCCCCTTTGCTCTACCTATTGTGCTTGATCATAAAAGATAGGAGTTGAATGAGGCCATTCGGCCCATAGTCAACTCCGCCATCAAAGCGTGGCTGATCTATCTCTGCCTCCTAACCCCATTCTCCTGCCTTCTCCCCACAACCCCTGACACCCGTACTAATCAAGAATCTATCAATCTCTGCCTTAAAAATATCCACTGCCTTGGCCTCCACAGCTTTTTGTGGCAAAGAATTCCACAGATTCACCGCCCTCTGACTAAAGAAATTCCTCCTCATCTCCTTCCTAAAAGAACGTCCTTTAATTCTGAGGCTGTGATCTCCAGTCCTAGACTCTCCCACTAGTGGAAACATCCTCTCCACACCTACTCTATCCAAGCCTTTCTCTATTCTGTAAGTTTCAATGAGATCCCTCCCTCATTCTTCTAAACTCCAGCAAATACAGGCCCAGTGCCGCCAAGCTTGAGGTCGAATTGTTTGTGTATGTTTGTGTTGTATTATCTGATCTGATTGGATAGTCAAGAGATAAGAGTATCTTATGTACCAGACCAAAATGGAATGATGAAACAGCTTGCAAAAACAAGCGGGTCACAGAAGCTCACTACGTATGGCTAAGATAGACCTTAACTTCAACCCAAACCTATCCTGTGTTTTATAGATCATGCCCCAGATAGCAAGCACAGTCACAAACCAATGTTTATACCTTGTCCCACCCCGGTCATTCCTTCTTCTCCCCACTCCCGTCCGGCAGAAGATACAGAAGCTTGAAAGCGCGGACCACCAGACTCAGGAACAGCTTCTTCCCCTCTGTTATCAGGCTTCTGAACGGCCCTTCCATAAGCTGGGGTACTTTGCACTAATATTGAAGTGTTTAATTTATTAATTTCTTCCCATTCTTGATCCTACCACCCTCAGTAACTGTCTCCATTATGGTTATTAGATTATGCCCAATTATTCTGATCATAGGTTCAAGATGAAGGGGGAAAGATTTAACAGGAATCTGAGGGGTAACTTTTTCACAGGGAGGGTGGTGGGTGTATGGAACGAGCTGCCAGAGGAGGTAGTTGAGGCTGGGACTATCCCAATGTTTAAGAAACATTTAGATAGGCACATGGATAGGACAGGTTTAGAGGGATATGGGTCAAATGCAGGCAGATGGGACTAGTGTGGATGGGACATGTTGGTTGGTGTGGGCAAGTTGGGCCGAACGGCCTGTTTCCATGCTGTATCACTCTATGACTCAATGTTGGCCATGATTCATCTGGTCTGTATCTGGTCTGAAGAAAGCAAATGGCATGTTGGCCTTCATTGTGAGAGGATTTGAGTTCAGGAGCAAAGATGTCCTCCTGCAGTTGTACAGGGCCCTGGTGAGATCACACCTGGAGTATTGTGTGCAATTTTGGTCTCAAATTTGAGGAAGGCCATTCTTGCTATTGAGGGAGTGCAGCGTAGGTTCACCAGGTTAATCCCCGGGATGGCGGGACTGTCATATGATGAAAGAATGGGTTGACTGGACTTGTATTCACTGGAATTTAGAAGGATGAGAGGAGATCTTATAGAAACATATACAATTCTTAAGGGATTAGACATGCTAGAGGCAGGAAAAATGTTCCCCATGTTGGGGGAGTCCAGAACCAGGGGTCACACAGTTTAAGAATAAGGGGTTGGCCATTTTGGGCTGAGATGAGGAAAAACGTTTTCACCCAGAGAGATGTGAGTCTGTGGAATTCTCTGCCACAGAAGGCATTGTTGGCCAATTCACTGGATGTTTTCAAGAGAGAGTTGGATTTAGTTCTTAGGGCTAAAGGAATCAAGGGATATGGGGAGAAGGCAGGAATGGGGTACTGATTATGGATGATCAGCCATGATCACATTAAATGGCGGTGCTGGCTCGAAGGGCTGAATGGCCTCCTCCAGCACCTGTTTTTTATGTGTCTAAATGATGTATACACACTGAGAAAGGCTTTAGTTGCGTCTCGGCTCTTTCTCTGATGCTACTTGGAGCTCTGTTAAATGGTTGCTTCTGTCGAGGATAGATTTCCTATTTTAGTTCAGAGATACAGCGCGGAAACAGGCCCTTCGGTCCACCGGGTCCGCGCCAACCAGCGATCCCCGCACACTAACACTATCCTACCACTAGGGATAATTTACATTTATACCGCCAATTAATAATAATAATAATCTTATTTATATAGCACATTTTTAGTCAACTTGCATTGACCCCAAAGTGCTTCACATAATTACATTACATTTACACACAGGCAAAGGTGGGTGAAGTGTCTTGCCCCAAGGACACAACGACAGTATGCACTCCAAGCGGGATTCGAACCGGCTACCTTCCGGTCACCAGCCGAACACTTAGCCCATTGCGCCATCTGTCGTAATGGGCGCAATTAACCTACAAACCTGCACGTCTTTGGGGTTTGGGAGGAAACCGGAGCACCCGGAGAAAACCCACGTGGGTCACGGGGAGAACGTACAAACTTTGTACAGACAGCACCCGTGGACAGGATGGAACTTGGGTCTCCGTTGCTGCATTCGCTGTAAAGGGCCTGTCCCACTTAGGCGTCATTTGCGCGTCATTTACGCATCACGACGCACGACACTCGTTTCGTGACGCGCACGTGATGCGCACATGACGTGCATTACGCGGGCATGGCGTTCATTATGCGTGCACAGTGAGGCGTGGTGACGTAGGCATTGATGCGTGGTCGCGCGCGGCGCCCAAGGATTTTGGGATTTACAAAATCTTCGCGCGCCATCTGCGTGAGCCGTAAATGACGCCCAAGTGGGACTGGCCCGTAAGGCAGCAACTCTACCGCCCATTCCTCCTGTCCCACATCACACACCGAGGCTCGAGCCAATAATTTTATTGTCATTCATAAATATTTAACACAGGGAGCGATACATTTAAAAACCATTTGCAGCATCAGCAGAGTTTGTGCTCCAGCAAAGTTGCAGATTCCTTTTCCGGTTCAGCTTTCTGTTCAGGTTTATCAATGTTACATGTACCGAGGTACAGTGGAAAGCTTTTGTTTGCCTGCTATCCAGTCAGCGGAAAACAATACATGATCACAATCAATCTATCCACAGTGCACTGATAAATGGTAAAGGGAATCACGTCTAGTGCAAGATATGACACTGAAATCTGAATGGACCCCAATAGGCTGGACGGGAGGTCAGGATCACACTCTAGTTGGTGGTAGGATGGTTCAGTTGCCTGATAACAGCTGGGAAGAAACTGTCTCGAAATCTGGAGATGTGCGTTTTCACACTTCTGTACCTCTGAAGCTCTTACCCGATGGGAGAGGGTGAGTAGAGGGAGTGGCCAGGGTGCGACTGGTCATGACTTCAGAATTAAGGGACAGAAGTTTAGGGGTAATATGAGGGGGAACTTCTTTACTCAGAGAGTGGTAGCGGTGTGGAATGAGCTTCCAGTGGAAGTGGTGGAGGCAGGTTCATTGGTATCATTTAAAAATAAATTGGATAGGCATATGGATGAGAAGGGAATGGAGGGTTATGGTATGAGTGCAGGCAGGTGGGACTAAGGGGAAAAAAAATTTGTTCGGCACGGACTTGTAGGGCCGAGATGGCCTGTTTCCGTGCTGTAATTGTTATATGGTTATATGGTTATATGGTCCTGGATTAGGCTGCTGGCCTTGAATTAATTAATTAATTAATTAATACGTTTAATGGCCAAGTATTCCTTGTATGTGAAGACTTGGCAGATAAACGTATTCATTCACTCATTCATACATTCATTCATTCACATACAAGGAATTTGCCTTGGTACTCCATCCGCAAGTGACAACATGAAATACAGTGACAGTTAGAAATGACACACAAAACATTCAACATTAATAATAAAACATTATCGATTAAACATGTGAATTAAATAAAATACCAGAGCAAAATGAGGCTACAGATTTTTGGTTATTGAGTAGAGCTACTACTCGTGGAAAAAAAAGCTGTTTTTATGTCTGGCTGTGATAGCTTTGACAGTCCGGAGTTGCCGAGGCAGCGTGAGGTGCAGATGGAGTCAATGGAAGGGAGGTTGGTTTGTGTGATGGTCTGGGCAGCGTACAGAGAAGATTCACCAGACTGATTCCTGTGATGGCAGGACTTTCATATGAAGAAAGACTGGATAGACTCAGCTTGTACTCGATGTTGGGGAAGTCCAGAACAAGGGGTCACAGTTTAAGGATAAGGGGGAAGTCTTTTATGACCAAGATGAGCATTTTCTTTTCACACAGAGAGTGGCGAATCTGTGGAATTCTCTGCCACAGAAAGTAGTTGAGGACAGTTCATTGACTATATTTAAGAGGGAGTTAGATGTGGCCCTTGTGGCTAGAGGGATCAGGGGATATGGAGAGAAGGCAGGTACAGGATACTGAGTTGGATGATCAGCCATGATCATATTGAATGGCGGTGCAGGCTCGAAGGGCTGAATGGCCTACTCCTGCACCTATTTTCTATGTTTCTATGTTTCTATGTTTCTATGTCCTCCTGATTAAATTTTACTGACTATATGTCGTGTTGTCACCTTCCCCTCAGCTAACAATGTACCATTCTACATTTCCAAATCACATCTGCTTTGATCTGTCATTTTCACACCTTACTCTTCCATATCTCTAGACTCCCTCTTCCATGACTCTCAGTCTGAGAAAAGATCTCGACTCGAAACGTCACCCATTCCTTCTCTCCAGAGATGCTGCCTATCCCGCTGAGTTACTCCAGCATTTTGGGTCTATCTTCTGTGTAAACCAGCACCTGCAGTTCCTTCCAACAATTGGTAAAGGCTTAGTTTAGAAATACTGCGCGAAAATAGGCCCTTCGTCCCACCGAGTCTGTGCTGACCAGGTGTCCCCGTACACTAACACTATCCTACATTAGGGACAATTTTTACATTTACACCAAAGCCAATTAACCTACAAACACGCACGTCTTTGGAGTGTGGGAGGAAACCGGAGCGCACGGATGAAACCCACGCAGTCCACGGGGAGAACGTACAGACAGCACCCTTAGTCAGGCTGGAACCCGGGTCTCTGGCGCTGTGTGGCAGCAGCTCCCATTGCTGCGCCACCGTGATGCCCCCATGTCCCCACAGTTGTAGGGGACATGCCGAACATCCTGAGCCTCGTGAGGAAGTGGTTGGCGTTGGAATGCTCTCCTGACCACAGCTATGTACAGGGAGAGAGCGAGAGAGAGAGAGAGAGAGGAAGAAGGAATGTGATCCTGATTGTTGCCACCTGCTGAAAGTCATTCCCCTCACCGCCACTTCACGCAGGCACGTTAATATTTAATCCGGCACAAACGAGGGCGGATGCATTAAAGGCATCTTTGAAGCCACCTCTTGCCGAGTGCAGAAGGAACGTCGGCCCTGGAGCTGCACATTTGCTAAGTGTCTACTCTCCCCAGACAGGTCATAAATTATTTTTAATAATTGTCTATGTGAGGGTCGGGAGGGGAAGGGGGATCGATGTCAGAAACGAGGTTATGTTAAAATGAAAGCGGCTGCAGACAATCAAAGCTCGACCAACCTTGGTCTTGTCAGTGGTTACGTTAGTAACAATAGTTTTACTTCCATGCCCGAATGAAACATGACGAAAGTCGGGTAATTTGCCCACAACGTTGGTCGGCCAGACTTGTTGGTGGCTGCACACTCGCTGCCAAACTGGAGCTTGGAGTTTATTCTTCATTTCCGAGCAAGTCCAGCCCTCGCTATTATCCACACCTGGTTGCCGTTGAGAAGGTGATTGTGAACCTCCGCCTTCCATCAATACGGGATGGCGGCACTGTGTGTGGATAAATGTGAGGTCATCCACTTTGGTAAGAAAACCAGGAAGTAAGATTATTATCCGAATGGCGTCAAGTTGAGAAAAGTACAACGGTATCTGGGAGTCCTTGTTCATCAGTTAATGAAAGTAAGCATGCAGGTACAGCAGGCAGTGAAGAAAGTGAACATGAACATGAAAGTTGGCCTTCATAGCAAAAGGAGTCGCGTATAGGAGCAAAGAGGTCCTTCTGCAGTTGTACAGGGCCCTATTGAGACCACACCTGGAGTATTGTGTGCAGTTTTTTGGTCCCCTAATTTGAGGAAGGACATTCTTGCTATTGAGGGAATGCAGCGTAGGTTTACAAGGTTAATTCACGGGATGGCGGGACTGTCATATGCTGAGAGAATGGAGCGGCTGGGCTTGCACACTCTGGAAGTTAGAAGGATGAGAGGGGATCTTATTGAAACATATAAGATTATTAAGGGCTTGGACACGCTAGGGGCAGGAAACATGTTCCCGATGTTGGGGGAGTCCAGAACCAGGGGCCACAGTTTAAGAATAAGAGGTAGACCATTTAGAACGGAGATGAGGAAACACTTTTTCACCCAAAGATTGGACGCCAATTCACTGGATGCTTTCAAGGGTTATATAGAGCTATTAAGATAGCGGAGTCAGGGGATATGGGGAGAAGGCAGGAACGGGGCACTGATTGGGGATGATCAGCCATGATCACATTGAATGGCGGTGCTGGCTCAAAGGGCCGAATGGCCTACTCCTGCACCTGTTGTCTATTGTCTATTGAACTTGCCCACACTGACCAACATGTCCCATCCACACTAGTCCCTGTTGGACAATCTTAAGTCGGCACCTTGTTCTGCATGGTTGTTTGGTACTGAAGAGCCCGTTTCCACGCTTATAACTCCATCTTCATAAGATCTACGAGCAGAATTATGTCATGCGATCCTACAAGGTTTACTCTGCCATTCAATCATGGCTGATCTATCTCTCCCTCTCAACCCCATTCTCCTGCCTTCTCCCCATAACCCCTGACTCCCGTACTAATCAAGAATTTATCTATCTCTGCCTTAAAAATATCCATTGACTTGGCCTCCACAGCCGTCTGTGGCAATGAATCCCACAGATTCACCACCCTCTGACTCAAGAAATTCCTCATCATCTCCTTTCTAAAGGTACATCTTTTTATTCTGAGGCTGTGACCTCTGGTCCTAGACTCTCCCACTGGTGGAAACATCCTCTCCACATCCACTCTATCCAGGCCTTTATAGGTAAAAAAAAATTAAAGAACTCTGTAAATCCTGGTATTAATTTGGTTTAGTTTATTAATGTCATGTGTACCGAGGTTAAAGGCCTTTTTATCGTGTGTTATCCAGTCAGCGTAAAAGATTATTGATGATTACAATGAATTCATCCACAGTGTACTGATACAGGATAAAGGGAATAATGTTTAGTGCAAGATAAAGCCCAGTAAAGTCTGATTGAAGATAGTCCGAGGGTCTCCAATGAGGTAGATGGAAGGTCAGGACCGCTGACTAGTTGGTGGTAGGATGGTTCAGTTGCCTGATAACAGCTGGGAAGAAACTGTCCCTGAATCTGGTGGTGTGCTGTCAGGATATACTGGGCTACAGTAACATTTTTACTAAGCTGTGTGCAGAAAAATATCACTGTGATCTGATTAGATGTGGCCGATTCGCAAAATCCAAGCCGCAGAGAATGTTCCGATCCGTTACGACGCTGGAGTTTTGATCATTCGGGCGAGAGGGCCGGTACATCGGCCTGTCCTTAGTGGCGACTGCGGAGGGTTCAAAGGCCCCGACCACGGGTGAATAAGGAGGAAGACCACTAAACTTTTATCGCCTTCCTTCGCGGTGGGAAACATTGATTCCACTGTGGTGGATGTTTATGTTAAATTCTCTTGTGTATTTTTTAAAAAAAGAATGCTGGAAAAATCGAAGGTAGACAAAAATGCTGGAAAAACTCAGCAGGTGAGGCAGCATCCATGGAGCAAAGGAATAGGCGACGTTTCGGGTCGAGGCCCTTCTTCAGACTGATGTTGTTGTTGGGGGGGGGGAAGAAGAAAGGAGGAGGCGGAGACAGTGGGCTGTGGGAGAGCTGGGAAGGGGAGGGGATGGAAGGAGAAAGCAGGGACTGCCTGAAATTGGAGGTCAATGTTCATACCGCTGGGGTGTAAAATGCCCAAGCGAAATATGAGGTGCTGCTCCTCCAATTTGCGGTGGGACTCACTCTGGCCATGGAGGAGGCCCAAGACAGAAAGGTTGGATTTGGAATGGGAGGGGGAGTTGAAATGCTGGACCACCGGGAGATCGGGTTGGTTAATGTGTGTTCTTTTATTCGTATGGCTGTATGGAAACTCAAATTTCACTGCACCAATCGGTGCATGTGACAATAAATGAAGAACTTGAACTTGAACTTGAACTACAGGTGACAATAAAGTACCGTTGAACTACGGAATGGTTGAGAGGTGACGAGAAGAGTTACTGTTTTTTCAGCCAGTGATTTATCATCAACGCTACCCCCCATTACCGTGCTCTCTTCAATCTTCAGCATCCTGCGAAGTTTTTAATTCCAGCGCTCCACTCTTTCCCGTAAAAATAGCCTTGCGTTCAATTATTTCCTGACACATTCAATATTCCACTTGTCAGGAAGGTTCCTAATTGTGCTCTTGTCTCACGTTGCGATGGTTTCAATCGGTTTACTTTAGTTTAGAGATACAGCACGCAAACAGGCCCTTCGGCCCACCGGGTCCGCGCCGACCAGCGATCCCCACGCACTTTAGTTCAGTTCAGTGTAGTTTATTCTCACGTGTATTGAGGTACAGTGAATAGCTTATTTGTTGCGTGCTAACCAGTCAGCGGAAAGACAACACATGATTACAATCGAGCCGTTTACAGTGTACAGATAATGGATGAAGGGAAAAACATTTCTTACAAAGTAAAGTCCAGTGAAATCCAATTACAGACATGTCCAAGACTTCCCCAACCAGAGGACATAGTCTTTTCCCGCTCAGTCCATTATGTATGGTTAAATACCTCTGGAATTAGCAGCACAGTGGTGCTGAAAAAGCTACTTATTTTAACTACTAAACCAGGTTCGCTTCTTAATAAACAGACACCACACAAACTGTTTGGTAGACCAGTTCAAAACTTTACTTAACATCGGCCGATGGAAGGGAGCGAGAATTCCAGTCAAGTGACCAACACAGACACTTGACTGTGCTCAGCCACCTTCTCTGAACAACAGAGTTACATTGCTTTAAATAGGTTTTTTTTGTCCCCTTAGCACATTCCACAGATATTAGTCATGGTCAGAGGTACAGGAAAAGGTTTCCACAGAATGCATCACATCAAACCTTTTGTTTACATGGTACAAGATATACTAAAAACATTGACCATTTGCTTTATCATTTTATTTCCACTTCCCTGGTTTTTCTTTGTCACTTGGTCCCTCATAAACATAGGCCATCTGTTTACAAAGATGTGACTGGCTATTTCTCTCTTCCTTTATTGCCTCCTCCCCATAAACATTGGTCATTTGGTTTATGGCATCTCACTTCAAAGATTTGACCAGCTATCTCTCTAGCTGCTCCTCTGCCTGTCACTTGGGAGACAATGTTATAGGATTTATTATCTCACACACACCCACAACCTAAGGCAAGCCTAATTTGACACTAAATATAAGCTGTAAGCTAGCCCAGAAACCAATTTAATATCTTCTTATATTTTTAACTAAAACTCGGCTTCATCAGTGCAGCGGTAGAGTTGGCCTGGCAATGAACATTTGCTTCTGCTTGCTGTTCGGCCTTAAGCCCCTGTCCCACTTTCACGACTTAATTCATGATCTTTTTTACTCGTGGATATTTTTCATCATGCTAGAAAAAACAGCCCGACCTACTTGATGCCACGAGTACCTACGATCTCCTATGACCTCCTACGACCTTGTGACAAGTATGTAAAGGGCCAGCTCGGCAGAGGTCGTGAATTAGGTTGTGAAAGGTGGACAGGGGCTTTACTTTTCTGCCCAAGAAGAACTGGCCATTGAAGGCGGGCTTATCAAAAAGGGTCATGAGAGTTCACTCCAACTGGAGGCTTGGGTTTGAATCCCACTTCTGACACCATGTGCAAAGTACTTATGATACAGAGTCATTATATATCATAACTTTAATTTGTGTACATAGACCATCGAGATGAGTCCGAATCGTAAGTTAAAACTAAAAAACACTTCATGGCTGCCCGCATGCCACAAGGTGGTGGTGGTGTGGAAAACCTGACATGGATTATGGATCAGGTCATCAGCAATAAAACCAGTCACGGATCAAATCAGCAATGCTGTTTGATCTCCACTGCCTGACAGCACCAGAGACCCGGGTTCGATTCTGACCTCGGGTGCTATCTGTACGGAGTTTGCACGTTCTCTATGTGACCACGTGGGCATAGCTATAAGGTGAAAGAGGGTTACAGGTGATGTGCGGGGTAAATTGTTTCACGCTGAAATGTGTGGGTGGCAGGAACGCGGCTGCCATAGGAGGTGGTGGAGGCAGATAGGATAGTGGTGTTTACGAGGCTTTTAGACAGGAACATGGATATGCACGGAATGGAGGGATATGGATCACGTGCAGGCAGGAGGGATGAAATTAGTTTTAGTTTAGTTTAGCTATAGAGATACAGCGTGGAAACAGGCCTTTCAGCCCACCGAGTCCGTGCCGACCAGCGATCCCCACACACTAACACTATCCTACACACACCCAGGAACAATTTACAATTTTACTGAAGCCAATTAACCTACCAATCTGTTCGGCTTTGGAGTGCGGGAGGAAACCGGAGCACCCGGAGAAAACCCACGCAGGTCACGGTGAGAACGCACAAACTCCGTACAGACAGCGCCCGTAGTCGGGATTGACCCTGGTTATTTGGCGCCGTGAAAGCCGTGTCCCCCTGTACGAGTTCATTACACGAGTTCTCCCGAGTTTGCCCTGATTCGAACTCGGAGATTTACGGTAATGGCCACTCGTCGGTACTCGGGGCCCTCATGGACATTTTTCAACATGTTGAAAAATCTTCACGAGTCTTCCCGAGCTTACCTGCCGTTAGCGAGTCTTCCCGAGTACCTGCCGTTAGCTCTAAGAGACGTCCCCGAGCTCCGACGTACCCGCTGCGTTAATTCTCCGTGATTACCACGAGTTTGATTTTTTTTTTACCTCGGGAGAGCTCTTGGAATGAACTCGCACAGTGGGACAGGGCCATGAGGCAGCAAATCTACCGTTGCGCCACCGTGCTGCATCATGTTCGGCATGGACAATGTGGGCCGAAGGGCCTGTTCCTGTGCTGTCTTGTCCTCTGTTCTACGGTCTATACGTTGTTTGGAATATGAAATAGAGCCTCACTTGCGCAGATAACTGAACGCTGCAGTGTTTCATCAACTTCAAACTGATTTTTCATGGTTAGGTTGATTATAATAAGATAAATATCCAATTTATTTAGCAATCTACTTACTCTGCCAATAACCCATTAGAAGCCTGCTGTCTGATTATTGTGGTTAGATTCTGGAAATGGATGAATAATTAAAAGTGCAGAAGGCAAATATGATGAGAAATTTAACCAGCATTCATCCTGAAAACAATGCAATAATTATTGATGCAATAATAATGCCTTCACAACAGGAATCTTGGATTGACATTTATAGGAACTAAATAGACAATAGAAAATAGGTGCAGGAGTAGGCCATTTGGCCCTTCGACCCAGCACTGCCATTCAATGTGATCATGGCTGATCATCCCCAATCAGTACCCCGTTCCTGCCTTCTCCCCATATCCCCTGTCTCCACTATCTTTAAGAGCCCTATCCAGCTCTCTCTTGAAAGCATCCAGAGAACCTGCCTCCACCACCCTCTGAGGCAGAGAATTCCTCAGACTCGCCACTCTCTGTGAGAAAAAGTGTTTTGTCGTCTCCGTTCTAAATGGCGTACCCCTTATTCTTAAACTGCGGCCCCTGGTTCTGGACTCCCCCAACATCGGGAACATGTTTCCTGCCTCTAACGTGTCTTTGCTTATTAAAGCAAGAGTGAGAACAGTTTCAGTGAGAATGTTTCAGTGTGACTGTGTGTGAGTGTCTGCCAGTTGTAGACACAGACTGGGATCTATCTGTCTGCAGGGTTTAAATAAAGGGCAGTGACAAGTTTATCTTATCACACCAAATGTCAGGAAAGTTAAATTAGTACACAGGTTCCACGCATTGCTAGTTGGAATGTTATCCAATACACTCTGACTTTTATAGAGAACCATGCTTCTACCTTGCATGGATTTGAAAAGTTTTGGGAACATGTTTCCTTCCTCCAGCGTGTCCATACCCTTAATAATCTTACATGTTTCAATAAGATCCCCTCTCATCCTAAACTCCAGAGTATACAAGCCCAGCCGCTCCATTCTCTCAGCATATGACAGTCCCTCCATCCCAGGAATTAACCTTGTTAACCTACGCTGCACTCCCTCAATTCAAATAAAACATATTCAAATACTTATATCTAAGATTTGTTTCCAGCTCAAGGGTTCGGAGAAGATTTACGAGGATGTTGCCAGGACTAGATGGTGTGAGCTACGGGGAGAGGTTGAGGAGGCTGGGTCTCTATTCCTTGGAGCGCAGAAGGATGAGGGGAGATCTTATAGAGGTGTACAAAATCATGAGAGGAATAGATCGGGTAGATGCACCGAGTCTCTTGGCCAGAGTAGGGGAATCGAGGACCAGAGGACAGTGGTTTATCGTGAGTGGGGAAAGATTGAATAGGAATCGGGGGGACAATCTGCCGGAGGAGGTAGTTGAGGCAGAGATGATAATAGCATTTAAAATGTATTTGGACAGTTACATGGATAGGAGAGATTTAGAGGGATATGGACCAAACGCAGGCAGGTGGGACTGGTGTAGAAGGGACATGGTGGTTGGTGTGGGCAAGTTGGGCCAAAGAGCCTGTATCCATGCTGTATGACTGTAAATACAGGTTGATAATATGATTGAGTGTTACCAGAACAAGACTGTTTAAGAAACATTTGGACAGGTACAAGGATAGGACAGGTTTAGAAGGATATGGGCCAAACGCAGGCAGGTGTGACTGGTGTAGATGGGGCATGTTGGTTGGTGTGGGCAACTTGGGCTGTTTCTACGCTGTATCACTCTATTTCTTTTCAGATCACCAGTTATCTGAAATAGAAAGTGATTGAATGATCAATAAATTCTGCAGGGCAGACAATATAGCTGTACACAGACTCAGATGTACAATGTAGGGCTTAGAGCAACTCAATAGAGCTGGGTGATGATTTCAGGTGAAGGGAAAGAGGCAGGGAGCTAGAATTCAACACAGTCAAAGACCACTCACACGCCAGTCCTTTCCTTATCTGTCAGATTGCATTACAGCTGGGTTTTGGAACAGCTACAATGCTGAGAACTATATTCTGCACTCTGTATCTTCTCCTTTGCTCCACCTAATGTACTTGAGTTTGACTTCATTGTCAAACCCACGCAGGTAACGGGGAGAACATACAAACTCCGTACAGACAGCACCCCCAGTCAGCATGACCTGTGGTTTTTCTCCGAGATCTTCGGTTTCCTCCCACATTCCAAAGACATACAGGTTTGTAGGTTAAACATTGGCTTGGTAAATGTAAAAACTGTCCTAATAGCCCTGTTCCATGGTACGAGTTCATTCTAAGAGCCCTCCCGAGTTTAAAAAAAATCAAGCTCGTGGTAAGCACGGAGAATGAACGTAGCGGGTACGTCGGAGCTCGGGGACGTCTCTTAGCGGCTCGTAACGCTAACGGCAGGTACTCGGCAAGACTCGCTAATGGCTGGTAAGCACGGGAAGACTCGTGAAGTTTTTTCAACATGTTGAAAAATGTCCACGAGAGCCCCGAGTACCAACGAGCGGCCATTACTGTAAATCTCCGAGTTCGAATCAGGGCAAACTCGGGAGAGCTCTTGGAATGAGCTCGTACCATGGAACAGGGCTTTTAGTGTGTGTAGGCTGGAGTTAAGGGCCAGTCCCACTTGGATGTCATTTGCACGTCATGCTGGTGGCGCGCGAAGATTTTGTGAATCCCAAAATCCTGGGGCGTCTCGTGCGACCGCGCGTCGCTGCCTACATCATCACACCTCACCGTGCGCCCTGCGTGCGTAATGCACGCCATGCGCGCGTCGTGCGTCGTGACACGTAAATTATGTTGCGTAAATGACGCGCAAATGACGCCCAAGTGCGACAGGCCCTCTAGTGTGTGGGGATCGCTGGTCGGCGCGGACGAGGTGGGCCGAAGGGCCTGTTTCCGCGCTGTATCTCTAAACTATATCTTGGTACACATGATAATAATGAACCAACTCCACACCAATAACAAATCAGGTTTAGTAATGAGTAGTACTTTATTCCAGGCAACTTTTACAACGTCTACATTGAAGAAAACTGTGTGACACTTCAAACTCTACAGCCTATGTTCAGTTGTCTAACTGTCAAGCTTTGAATTGGGGGCTTGTACAATCTTCAGCCCAATTAGCTGCTCTCTATCTCTCTCGTGCAGTGAATCACTCCTGGGCCTCGTTTTCTCAAAATGTTCAAGGCAGTGTGAAGACAGGGTGGCAGGGATAGTGTGCGGGGATCGCTGGTCGGCACTTGGGGAGTCACTGGTCCAAAGGGTATGTTCCTGCACTGTATCGCCAAACCCAACTACACTGATGAAAGAGCATATTTCACAAATTCACAAGTTCGCAAGCTATAGGAGTAGAATTAGGCCAATCAGCCCATCATGTCTCCTCCTCCATTCAATCATGGCTATCTCTGCCTCCTATTCTAATTTTCCTGCCTTCTCCCCATAACCCCTGACACCCGTTCTAATGAAGAACGTGTCTATCTCTGCCTTAGAAATATCCATTGACTTGGCCTCCACAGCCCTCAGTGGCAATGAGATCCACAGATTCACCACCCTCTACCTAAATAAGTTCTTCCTCACCTCCTTTCTAAAAGAGCGCCCTTTAATTCTGAGGTTGTGACCTCTAGTCCTAGACTCTCCCACTAGTGGAAACATCCTCTCCACATGCACTCTATCCAGGCCTTTCACTATTCAGTAAGTTTCAATGAGGTGTCCTCTCATCCTTCTAAACTCCAGCAAGTACAGGCCCAGTGCCGACAAACACTCAACATATGCTAACCCATGCATTCCTGGGATCATTCTTGGAAACCTCCTCTGGACCCTCTCCAGAGCCAACACATCCTTCTTCAGATATGGGGCCCAAAATGGCTCACAATATTCCAAATGCACCTGACCAGCGCCTTATAGAGTCTCAGCTCCTGTGAAACCTTGAGCCCTTGTCTTCTCCCTTCAGTCAAACACCCTGCCCAATATAGACACAGCCTGTACTCATTGGAGTTTAGAAGGATGAGGTGGGACCTCATTGAAACTTACCGAATAGTGAAAAGCCTGAATAAAGTGGATGTGGAGAGGATGTTTCCACTAGTGGGAGAGTCTAGGACCAGAGATCTTAGCCTCAGAATTAAAGGACATTCCTTTAGGAAGGAGATGAGGAGGAATTTCTTTTGTCGGAGGGTGGTGAACCTGTGGAATTCATTGCCACAGATGGCTGAGGAGGCCAAGTCAATTAATACTTTTAAGGCAGAGATAGATAGATTCTTGATTAGTACGGGTGTCAGAGGTTATGGGGAGAAGGCAGGAGAATGGGGGTGAGAGGGAGAGATAGGTCAGCCGTGAATGAACGGCAGTGTAGACTTGGTGGGTCAAATGGCCTAATTCTGCTTGTAGAGCTTATGAACATGAAGTCATGAGCATGGAAACGGGCTCTTCAGTACAACACAACCACGCAGAACAAGGTGTCCACCTAAGATTTTCCAACAGGGACTAGTGTGGATGGGATATGTTGGCTGGTGTAGGCAAGTTGAGCCGAAGGGCCTGTTTTAATAGACAATAGACAATAGACAATAGGTGCAGGAGTCGGCCATTTGGCCCTTCGAGCCAACACCGCCATTCAATGTGATCATGGCTGATCATCCCCAATCAGTACCCAGTTCCTGCCTTCTCCCCATATCCCTAGACTCCGCAATCTTTAAGAGCTCTCTCTTGAAAGTATCCAGAGAACCTGCCTCCACTGCCCTCTGAGGCAGAGAATTTCACAGACTCACAACTCCCTGGGTGAAAACGTTTTTCCTCATCTCCGTTCTAAATGGCCAACCCCTTAATTCTTGAACTGTGGCCCCTGGTTCTGGACTCCCCCAACATCGGGAACATGTTTCCTGCCTCTAGCGTGTCCAATCCCTTAATAATCTTATTTGTTTCAATAAGATTCCCTCTCATCCTTCTAAATTCAAGTGTATACAAGCACAGTCGCTCCATTCTTTCAATAGACAATAGATAATAGACAATAGGTGCAGGAGTAGGCCATTCGGCCCTTTCAGCCAGCACAACCATTCTATGTGATCATGGCTGATCATCCACAATCAGTACCCCATTCCTGCCTTCTCCCCATATCCCCTGACTCCGCTATTTTTAAGAGCCCTATCTAGCTCTCTCTTGAAAATATCCAGAGAACCGGCCTCCACCGCCCTCTGAGGCAGAGAATTCTACAGACTCACAACTCTCTGTGTGAAAAAGTGTTTCCTCATCTCCTTTCTAAATGGTAAACTATGGCCCCTGGTTCTGGACTCCCCCAACATCAGGAACATGTTTCCTGCCAGTAGCATGTCCAAACCCTTAATAATCTTATATGTTTCAATAAGATCCTCTCTTATCCTTCTAAACTCCAGAGTGTACAAGCCCAGCCGCTCCATTCTCTCAGCATATGACAGTCCCGCCATCCCGGGAATTAACCTTGTGAACCTGGAGATCAGGTTTTGGCTCAGATCAATAGGTTTGAAGTGGATTTTATCTGTTGAGGGGAAGCATTGCAGGGAAACATGTGAGAAACAACTGCTCAGCCCGATGTTTTAGTTATCTTGATGTCAGGCAGAGGTTGGGCCTGAATTGAAACATCTCCAACCATGCTCACCCTTCTGCAAGTAACTTTGGAAATATGTCCATAAATGATAGGAGCAGTATTAGGCCATTCGGCCCATCGAGTCTACTCTGCCATTCATTCATGGCTGATCTCTCCCTCCTAACCCCATTCTCCTGCCTTCTCCCAATAAGGACGACAGATGGCGCAATGGGCTAAGTGTTCGGGCTGGCAACCTGAAGGTGGCCGGTTCAAATCCTGCTTGGAGTGTACACTGTCGTTGTGTCCTTGGGCAAGACACTTCACCTACCTTTGCCTGGGACTAGAGACGGAAATTAGCTACTGATTGGCTACAATCTCACATATTTACATGCAAATGTTAATTAATATGCACTGTCCCTATAAAACCAAAACAAAAAAAAACCCAGCCACCCGTACTGATCAAGAATCTACCTATCTCTGCCTTAAAAATATCCACTGACTTGGCCTCCACAGCCGTCAGTGGCAATGAATTCCGCAGATTCACCACCCTCTGACTAAATAAATTCCTCCTCATCTCCTTCCTAAAGGAACGCCCTTTAATTCTGAGGCTGTGAATCAGATTCAGATTTCAGATTCAGATTCCGATTCAAACTTTATTGACATTGTGCAGTGTACAAGTACAGAGACAACAACATGAGGTTAGCATCTCACCCAGAAGCGCGAACACAGAATAATGGAACAGTAAATATATATATGTATGTCTATGTTCCCACTAGTGGAAACATCCTCTCCACATCCACTCTATCCAGGCCTTTCACTAAAGTTCTTTCTTCTTCTTTTTTTTCCTGTCCATCTTCCATGTTTCAAATGTTGACCTCGCTGTCATCGATCGTCCTGAAAAGGACACAAGCATCCATCCGGCGACAATCAGTTGAAGCCATCACTTGTTGCAGTAGACGATGGTGGTCAGCCATGATCACATTGAATGACGGTGCTGGCTCGAAGGACCAAATGGCCCTGTTCCTGCACCTATTGTCTATTGTCTATTGGTAGCAGAATTAGCTCAGGATGCCTCCAGTTTCCAGCCCCACCACGTGGACGCTTCTGCTGTGGGGCCTTCACTAAAGTTAAAAGGAGGTTTAAAGAGTGTTTTTTTATATGATAAGATGTTTTTTATAGGGCAAATTTGTTACAGCTTACTGGAAGGCCAATATCCAGCAGATATAGGTTTAAGACAGTCGGATAAAAAAAAAACGCATGTGAGTGTGATTGTGATTTATTTGAAGGGGCATGGTGCTTTGATTTACAATGCACTGCCTGAAGGGTGGTGAGATCAGATTCAATTATAACTTTCGTAAGGAATTGGTCATGTTCTTGAAAAGGAAAGCAATTCAAGGTTTGAACCAAGAGTTAAGAGTGTTTAATTGTCGTATATATCAGCGCTGTAACAATATCATTCTGACTCGCTACAGGTTAACAGGCCAGTAAACACAATACCACACATATAGTGCATAGTGGTAGAATCATAGAGTGATACAGTGTGGCCCTTCGGCCCAACTTGCCCACACCGGCCAACATTGTCCCAGCTACACCAGTCCCACCTGCCTGCATTTGGTCCATATCCTTCCAAACCTATCCTATCCTTGTACCTGTCTAACTGTTTCTTAAATGATGGGCTAGTCCCAGCCTCAACCACCTCATCCGGCAGCTCGTTGCATACACCCACCACCCTTTGTGTCAAAAATTTACCACTCAGATTCCTACGTTTAAGAAAGAACTGCAGATGCTGGTAAAATCGAAGGTAGACAAAAATGCTGGAGAAACTCAGTGTATCCATAGATGCTGCCTCACCCGCTGAGTTTCTCTTGCATTTTTGTCTACCTTCGATATTACCATCATCTGCAGTTCTTTCTTAAACGTAGGAATCTGAGTGGCAGTCTACCTCAGATTCCTATCTTTTCCCCTTCATTTTAAAACTATGTCCTCTGGTCCTCGGTTCCCCTACTCTGGACAAGAGGCTCTGTGTATCAACCAGATCTATTCCTCTCATGATTTTATACATCTCTATAAGATCACCCAGCATCCTCCTGTGCTCCAAGGAATAGAGACACAGCCCACTCAACCTCTCCCTATAGCTCACACCCTCTAGTAATGATGTAGGTGCAAGATGCAAAGGCCGTGCAGAGTTGGTGATTGAAGCAATGGGCAATTTATTAAAACTGCTGTGCACCACATGGCCCGTCGAAGCTGATCTGTCAAGTGTGACTTTGGCACAACTTTTAGATGACGAGATCACTCAGAAACTTGGTCAACAGTAAATCGAGATCTTGCACAACTTGATCAACAGTAAAACGAGATCTTGATCAATACGAGGTCTTGCACATAGACTTGATTAAATGTACTTTGTGTGTTCCGCTGCTTTTTATTTGTATGACTGACTTGGCAAATAATATTCCTCATATGTTGCAAAACATACTTGGCCAATAAAGTATTATTGTATTGTATTAACAATAAAATCAAGGTCTTATAGACAATAGACAATAGACAATAGGTGCAGGAGTAGGCCATTTTGGCCCTTCGAGCCAGCACCGCCATTCATGTGATCATGGCTGATCATCCCCAATGAGGACCCCGTCCCTGCCTTCTCCCCATATTCCCTGACTCCGCTATCTTTAAGAGCCCTGTCGAGCTCCCTCTTGAAAGCATCCAAAGAACCCGCCTCCACCACCCTCTGGGGCAGAGAATTCCACAGACTCACCACTCTCTGTGAGAAAAAGTGATTCCTCGTCTCCGTTCTAAATGGCTTACTCCTTAGTCTTAATTACACAAGGTGAAAAACAGAATGAGAAGATTCTCCACGAATCCAAATTCATTAACAGTAGATCCTAATTTCTGTTGCATTGATGGGTGTCACACATAATCAATGACATTCTTGTTGGTCTTTGTCTATGGTTCCCTATCACCGCATTAGAACAGCCCACATCAGCTCTCGTTATTGATCACCCAACAACAATAATAATAATCAAAGATGTTTAATCCCATCATACAACGTGGACAAAATAATGCAACAAACAACAAAGTTGATGTTCATAAATTCGTAAACTCATAAGTTCTAGGAGAGGAATTAGGCCCATCAAGTCTATTCCCCCCATTGAAACGATTCCCCTCACTCAGCGGGTGAGGCAGCATCTATGGAGCAAAGGAACAGGTGACGTTTCGGGTTCAGACCCTTCTTAGACCCAACAGTTATCGGGCAACTGATCCGTCTGAAGAAGGGTCTCGACCTGAAACGTCACTTATTCCTTCGCTCCATAGATACCTGCCTCACCCACTGAGTTTCTCCAGCGTTTTTGTCTACCTCGGACTATCTTTGATCGGACTTTACTGGCTTTTGACAATAAACAATAGACAATAGACAATAGGTGCAGGAGTAGGCCATTCATCCCTTCGAGCCTGCACCGCCATTCAATGTGATCATGGCTGATCATCCCCAATCAGTACCCCGTTCCTGCCTCTCAACCCCATTCTCCTGCCTTCTCCCCATAACCCCTGACACAAGTACTAATCATTGTTCTACAAAAGGTAATCTTCTATCGGCTGTATCTTTAGTTGGAGTGATCGGGAGTGTGGTGTAGGTGATGGACTGTGTGATGATCCACAACCTTGTGCAGCACAGAGTAGAATAAATAAGCCCACAGCTCACACTAGCATGGAGATTTCAGGAAGTGTTCTACAATGTGTTATCTGCAGTGTGTGAGTGCAGGTGCCACACGCACAACTTGCAATAGAGTCTTTTAAAAAAAAAACCCTGACGACAGCTTGTGTCGTACTGTGACATCCTGTGTCAGCGCTTGTCATTCATACTGTGGCTGTGAATCTGGCTTTTTTTTTAATCATGCCTGGATATCACACCTGAGAGATAATTTTATACAGTGTCTAACTCTGTGAAATCTTCCTTACCATCTTGTTCAGCTTTCTGCTTCCTGAATGCATGTTCCTTGAATTCCTTCTTCATTCAAGTTCATAGCTTCTCGTAACAGAATTAGGCCATTCAGCCCAGCAAGTCCACTCCGCCATTCAATCGTGGCTGATCTATCTCTCCCTCCTAACCCCATTCTCCTGCCTTCTCCCCATAACCCCTGACACCCGCACTAATCAACAATCTATCTATCTCTGCCTTAAAAATATCCACTGACTTGTGGCCTCCACAGCCGTCTGTGGCAAAGAATTCCACAGATTCATCAACCTCTGACTAAAGAAATTCCTCCTCTCCTTCCTAAAAGAACGCCTTTTAACCTTGAGTTACTCCAGCACTCTGTGAAACGTCACCTATCCATGTTCTCCACAGATGCTGCCTGACCCGCTGAGTTACTCCAGCACTCTGTGAAACGTCACCTATCCATGTTCTCCACAGATGCTGCCTGACCCCGCTGAGTTTACTCCAGCACTCTGTGAAACGTCACCTATCCATGTTCTCCACAGATGCTGCCTGACCCGCTGAGTTATTCCAGCACTCTGTGAAACGCCACCTATCCATGTTTCTCCACAGATGCTGCCTGACCCGCTGAGTTACTCTAGCACTCTGTGAAACGTCACCTATCCATGTTCTCCACAGATGCTGCCTGACCCGCTGAGTTACTCCAGCACTCTGTGAAACGTCACCTATCCCTGTTCTCCACAGATGCTGCCTGACCCATTGCATTACTCCAGCACTCTGAGTATCTTTTCAGATATCTTTTCAAAGCACTTTGGCCAACGAGAGTTGTTTTGTAAATGTGCTATATAACTAAAAGTGACTTGACTTGATATCTTTTAACGTTGTAATTGTATATACTGCAGCTTCCTCTGTGTTGGAGAGCTGTAAACTGATTTGATTCACATATTGTCACATAATATTCGTACAATTGTGTGGATCTGATACAAGATCTCTCCCTCTCTTCCTCTCATTTCCGCATTGTGTCAATTGGCTCTTTTGTAATGTCGAGTGATCGAGGTCAAAATGGAGCTGCGATGAATTACGAGAGGATCAAGCATTCTCCATCATTAGGGCTCAGCGACCTCATCTCCTGCAGTAACCTCCCCTCCTCTGCTTCACAAGTACCTATCCACTTCTGCTTTGAAGTTATCATTGACTGCCACTGCTCAGCCTCGCTGATAGAGAGGGTGGTGAAGAAGCCTTTTTCGCATGCTGGCTTTCATCCCAAATGGTTGACTGGGCTTGTATTCGCTGGAATTTAGATGGATGAGAGGGGATCTTATAAAGTCCATTTCAAATTCTTAAGGGATGTCACAGGCTAGGTGCAGGAAAAATGTTCCCGATGTTTGGGGGAGTCCAGAACCAGGGGTCACACACAGTTTTAAGAATAAGGGGTCGGCCAGTTAGGATTGAGATGAGGAAAAACTTTTTCACCCAGAGAGTTGTGAATCTGTGGAATTATCTGCCACAGAAGGCAGCGGAGGCCAATTCACTGGATGTATTCAAGAGAGAGTTAGATTTAGCTCTTAGGGCTAAAGGAATCAAGGGATATCGAGAGAAAGCAGGAACGGGGTACTGGTTTTAGATGATTAGCCGTGGTCACATTGAAATGCAGTGCTGGCTTGAAGGGCCGAATGGCCTACTCCTGCACCTATTTTCTATGTTTCTATCTGTCAGGGTGCTAAGTGTAGAAGGAGACACAAGGAACGAGAAATGTTGTACTTTTGATCAGAACACAAGTGCGGCACAGTGGCACGGCACGGTGGCGCGGCATGGTGGTGTGGCACGGTGGAGCAGCGGTAGAGTTCCTGCCTCACAGAGCCAGAGACCCGGGTTCCATCCTGACTACGGGTGCTGTCTGTACGGAGTTTGCACGTTCTCCCCGTGACCTGGGTGGGTTTTCTCTGAGATCTTCCGTCTCCTCCCAAACGCCAAAGACATAGATATATAGAAACATAGAAAATAGGTGCAGGAAGAGGCCATTCGGCCCTTCGAGCCAGCACCGGCATTCATTGTGATCATGGTTGATTGTCCCCAATCAATAACCCGTGCCTGCCTTCTCCCCATATCCCTTGACTCCACTAGCCCCTAGAGCTCTATCTAACTCTCTCTTAAATCCATCCAGTGATTTGGCCTCCACTGCCCTCTGTGGCAGGGAATTCCATGTACAGTTGGTAGGTTAGATGGCTTGGGTATAAGTGTAAATTGTCCCTTGTGTGTGTGTAGGATAGTGTTTTAGTGTGCGGGATTGCTTGTCTGTGCAGACTCGGTGGGCTGATGGGCCCGTTTTTCCGTGCTGTATCTCTAAACTAATACGTGGAACAGCGGATACACAGCAGATGAGGTTGGTTGTGCCTTGTCATTCACGTTATCTTTAATTCATTAAAATGAACTTTTCCTGTTAAGACTCTGTCTTCAGCTACATTAAATTCCACTCACATTAGGAAATAGCACGTTACAATTTATGGCAGAGAGATGGATGTGATGTAGACATCCCAGTTGTTTTTTATCGTCAATGCCTTTTACGATTTACTGCTGCCACGGTTATTGCCGCTGAGAAGAAGGTTACATCTTGTGGAGTTGAAGTCGACAGATAGAAAACGAGATGAGATCTGACCTACAGTTTATGGAGCTACAAGAGCAATCAGTTTACGGACTGTTGATCTGCTTTATCTATTTCTTCCAAACACTTGTAAAATCGTTAAATCCCTGATTATGTTTTTGAGTTCCACGATCTTGTCACCCTCTCTTGCACTCCGCACCATTGTAGATGTAGCCCAGTCCATCACACAGACCACACTCCCCCACCATTGTAGATGTAGCCCCAGTCCATCACACACAGAGACCACACTCCCCACCATTGTAGATGTAGCCCAGTCCATCACAACACAGACCACATTCCCCACCATTGTAGATGTAGCCCAGTCCATCACACACACCACACTCCCCACCATTGCAGATGTAGCCCAGTCCACCACACAAAACCACACTCCCCACCATTGTAGATGTAGCCCAGTCCATCACACAGACCACACTCCGCACCATTGTAGATGTAGCCCAGTCCATCACACACACCACCACTCCCCACCCATTGTAGATGTAGCCCAGTCCATCACACACCACACTCTCACCTCCCCACCATTGTAGATGTAGCCCGGTCCATCACACAGACCACACTCCCCCACCATTGTAGATGTAGCCCAGTCCATCACACACAGACCACACTCCCCACCATTGTAGATGTAGCCCAGTCCATCACACAGACCACACTCCCCACCATTGACTCCATCTACACTTCACGCTGCCTCGGGAAAGCAGCCGACATCATCAAAGACTTGTCCCTGTCCCACCCCGATCATTCCTTCACCTGTAATCAGGATTAAACCCCTGCTCACTGGCGCTGTGAGGCAGCAACCCTACTGCTGGGCCACTCTTCCGTCTGATGAAGCCCTCATCACCATGCCATCTACCTGCGATGCCACCTTCAGGGATCTGTGTGGCACGGTGCTGCAGAACTAGAGTTGCCGCCTTACTGCGATCCTGACTACGAGGTGCTGTCTGTACGGAGTTTGCACGTTCTGCATTTGACTGCGTGGGTTTTCTCCGGGTGCTCCGGTTTCACCCCACACTCCAAAGATGCGCAGGTTTGCAGGTTTTGAACGGTAAAAATGATAAATTATCCCTAGTGTGCTCGGATCACTGGTCGGCATGGACTCGGTGGGCCGAAGGGCCTGTTTCTGCGCTGTATCTCTAAACTAAACTAAACACCGAGATCGCTGTCCTCTCCAACACACTCCGAGACCCGACCATCCACCGTAGCCTACTCCTGGCACCTACTTTTCTTATATATCTACGTGTATATGTAATTCCCTGCATATCCATCTTCCTATCTAAAAGCCTCTCAAACACCACTATTGTATATATCTGCCTCCACCACCACCCCTGGGCAGCGTGTTCCAGGCACCCACCACCACTCTCTGTGTAAAAAATGATCCATTTCTAATCTTGTTTTGTTGCACAGTGTTGGAAACTGAACAGAATGAGACAGCTTCAGCCCAAGGGCAGACATTACATTGACTCTCGGAAACTGGTTGAGATGATTTAGTATATTTTTAATGATACAACGTGGAACCAGGCCCTTCAGGGCCGCAACAAAAAACAGCAGTTCTGCACCGACCAGTGATTCACGTTCACTGACACCATCCTACACACACACTAGGGCCCTGACACTACCCTACCACACACACACTTTTACATTTACACCAAGCCAATTAACCTACAAACCTGTATGTCTTTGGAGTTTGGAAGAAAAAACGCAGATATATAAACGCCGCCCAGCAAAAATATTGGGCCTTTATAGAGCACTTACGCATATGGCCAGAAGGTATAACTCTCTACAGTTATTTGGAATGTGATTGGCATCTTGATTGTAACTACACACGGACCAATAATAGTTTAAGAAAGAACTGCAGATGCTGGAAAAATCGAAGGGAGACAAAAAACTCAGCGGGTGAGGCAAACATCTATGGAGCAAAGGAAACTGACGAAATAAATAGGACTAATAATAGTGTTTGTGGTTACTGAAGTGAGGAACATGACATTTTCCATGGGAACTTCAGAGGTGACTCTTCAATGCACAGATTCTTTCAGCATCTATACTTCACGCTGCCTGCGGGGAAAGCAGCCGACGTCATCAAAGACTTGTGCCTGTCCCACCCCGGTCATTCCTTCTTCTCCCCGCTCCCGTCCGGCAGAAGGTACAGAAGCTTGAAAGCGCGCACGCCACCGAGACTCAGGAACAGCTTCTTCCCCTCTGTTATCAGGCTTCTGAACGGCTCTTCCATTAAGGTGGTACAGTGGCGCAGAGGTAGAGTTGCTGCCTTCCAATGCAAGAGACCTGGTTCAATCCTGACTACGGGTGCTGTCTGTACGGAGTTTGCACGTTCTCCCCGTGACCTGCGTGGGTTTTCTCCGGGATCTCTGGTTTCCTCCCACACTCCAAAGACGTACAGGTTTGTAGGTTAATTGGCTAGGTATAAATGTAAAATTGTCCCTAGTGTGTGTAGGGTAATGTTAATGTGCGGGGATCGCTGGTCGTCACGGACTCAGTGGGCCGAACCCAGGCCTGTTTCCGCCCTGTATCTCTAAACTACACTAAACCAAATACATTAAGGCAGAATGTATCTTGCAATTGAAGCATCTTGTACAATCAAATCTCCAGTCTCATGGTCCCAAATGTACCTCAACATGTATGTGTCGAATTTGTATATCAAGTATTTACTTTAAACTCAACATATTGTGCATCTAAACCCTTACTTCATATCCCAAATATTAATTATGATGACAGTTTTAAATGGACACTTTTTTATCCAACCAGTTTTAACTCGGTGACATCTTTCCAGAATGTTAAGGGCAGAAATAATGATGAGGGTAAATTATTTGTAATTTTGTTTTGCTTCCAATTAGAGAGCATCTGCAATCTAAATGTAGAGTCTGCATCTGGCGTTGGCTGTTAACGGTTTACAATTATTTTATATTTCCTGAAATTCTTTATTTGCAATCTCATCTAAGCAGTGAATGTATAGGATTAAGCATGCTGGTACAGCAGGCAGTGAAGAAGCGAATGGCATGTTGGCCTTCATAAACGAGAGGATTTGAGTATAGGAGTATTGAAAGTTCAATTGAGTTTTTTATTGTCATAGTGTCCCTGTACAGGACAATGGGAATTCTTGCTTTGCTTAAGCACACAGAACAAAAAAAAGAAAAAAAGACCAAAAAAAAACTTCTGCAGTTGTACAGGGCCCTGGTGAGTTTGTGTACAGTTTTGGTCTCCTAATTTTGAGGAAGGCCCAACTCCTTTTGCTATTGAGGGAGCGCAGCGTAGG
This sequence comes from Leucoraja erinaceus, assembly GCF_028641065.1. Taxonomy (NCBI): domain Eukaryota; kingdom Metazoa; phylum Chordata; class Chondrichthyes; order Rajiformes; family Rajidae; genus Leucoraja; species Leucoraja erinaceus. Next base: position 134,837 of record NW_026576251.1, read on the forward strand.
TTTACAAGGTCAAT
>NW_026576252.1:0-5000 GCF_028641065.1 Leucoraja erinaceus
ATCTTTAAAATTTAAGAAATCTATCACTGTTAATGCCAATTGCGAATAACCCTTTATTTAAACCATCTCTTATTGATAAGACATATAACCAATGGGAAAGTCTCGGAATTAGAAGGATCGGTGATATGTACGAAATAGGAAACCTACTATCATTCCAACAACTACAATTAAAATTTAAATTGAAAAACAACCAATATTTTAAATATCTTCAGATTTGCGACTTTGTGAAAAAATATATACAAGGATATCAAAAAGTAACTCCTGACTTATTGGAAGAAGCAATGAATATTGAAGCTGACTCACAAAAATTAATATCCTATTTATATAATAGTATTCTAAATATAGACCTACCATCGACAGAGGTACTTAGAGAAGAGTGGGAACGGGAATTAATGATAAAAATTATGAAGGTTAAATGGGAAAAATACCTGATATATATTCACAAATGTTCAATTAATGTAAGACATAATCTAATACAATTTAAAATTGTACATAGATTATATTATTCAAAAACAAGATTGAACAAATTTTATCCAAATATATCCGCCACTTGTGATAAATGTCTATCCCAAAAGGCAACTATAACACACTCCTTAGTTTCCTGCATAAAACTTTATAGATTTTGGAAGGATATTTTTGAAATACTTACAAAATTATTCAAGACAAGAATGGAACCTAATACTGAAATGATTATATTTGGTGTAATGGAAGATGGGAATAAATTGAACGCGTCTCAAAATCTATTCCTTAATTATGGTTTAATAATAGCAAAAAAATTAATACTTAAATTTTGGAAGGGTACATCAATACCAACGCTTAAAATGTGGATTGCAAGTATGTTGGACACCGCTCATCTTGAGGAAATGCGATTCCTCCTAATGGATAAATCAGACCAATTCATAACGAGTTGGTCTCCATTCGTCGTTTTTTTGGAATCATATGGTGCAACACAATTGTAAAAAATAACTGTTTCAGGACTGGACGAGGGTTGGTCAAGACTATAAATAATGATCTCCTTTTCTTTTCACTATTTTCTCTCTCAACTTTCTTCATTTACTCGTTTTCTTTCTTCACACACTATATATTTCACATTTTTCTATCCTTTACTATCTAACTTCTTTTTCTTATTCTCATCTTTTTTCAATGTAACAAAAAAAAAAGAAGTTGTACATAAAATGTATTATGAAAATATATATTAGGCACTTTGGTGCCATATGACTGTGCTTACTTCTAATAAAATAAAATATTAAAAAAAAAAAAAAAAAAAAAAATCTCAACCCTAGGTCCAGTTCTGCCCCTCTCCATAATTATATTGAAACTAATGGTATTGTGATCACTGGTCCCGAACTGTTCCCCAACGCATACCTCTGCCACCTGACCCGTCTCATTTCCTAACAGGAGGTCCAGCACCGCCCCTTCTCTAGTAGGTACTTCTATGTATTGTTGCAAAAAACTATCCTGCACACATTTTACAAACTCCAAACCACCCAGCCCATTGAAATCTCCCACAATCACTACCTTGTGCTTACTACTAATATCTGCAATCTCCTTACATATTTGCTCTTCCAATTCTCGCTCCCCATTTGGCGGTCTATAATGCACCCCTATAAGTGTTGCTACCCCTTTCCCATTTCTCAGTTCCACCCAAATAGCCTCCCTAGACGAGCCCTCTAAATTATCCTGCCAAAGCACTGCTGTAATATCTTCCCTGATAAGCAATGCAACACCTCCACCTCTTGCCCCTCCAATTCTATCACACCTGAAGCAACAAAATCCTGGAATATTTAGTTTCCAATCACAGCCCTCCTGCAACCATGTTTCACTGATCGCCACAACATCATACTTCCAGGTGTCAATCCAGTCCCTTTGTGATTAGTAAGCTCACCAGTGCTCCAGGGAGTTGAGGGAATGCTCTGTGTTCTGTTCCACCGAGACATGTCTCACCCCCAGCTCCCCAGACTCAACGGTCCAGCCTGAAGGGTTCTCCATCCATCGTATGGACTGTACCCTGGCATCTGAGAAAGGGAGAGGAGGGGACGTCTGCCTCATGGTCAACTCTGCGTGGTGTTCAGACGTGACAGTCCTGTCCAACTCCTGCTCTCCACACCTCGAACATCTGGTGGTGAAGTGCCGCCCCTTCTACCTCCCGAGAGAATTCACCTCTTTCCCACCCCAGGCAGACGTCCGTCTGGCACTGGAGGAGCTGCACGCTGTGGTCAACAATCACCAGACGTCTTACCCCGAGGCATTTACCACCATAGCCAGGGATTTCAACAAAGCCAACCTTAAGAAATCGCTCCCTAACTTCCACCAACATGTCGCCTGCTGCACCAGAGGACCAAACACCCTTGACCACTGCTACACCACCATCAAGGATGCCTATCATTCTATCCCTCGCCCTCACTTCGGTAAATCCGGTGCTGCTTCTTCCTGCCTACAGGCAGCAATTGAAGAGCGCACCCCCAGAGGTGAGTATAGATTAACCCTTATTAATTCATGCCATTTATAGCCTTCACCAAACATATGTGCATGCCACCCTTTACAAGGTATCACGGTACTACACAAAGACTTGCTCTCTCTTCTCTCTCTCTCTCTCTCTCTCTCTCTCTCTCTCTCTCTCTCTCTCTCTCGCTCTCTCTCGCTGGGGCACACTAGTCAGTAGAGCCAGACGCAAGCAGCTGGCTGTTGAAATGTTCCTGTGTATTGAATGTAATAACGTTGCATTTCACCATGAGTGTAGATTTCTTACCGGGCACCGATAAACAGTGAGGACTGTACAGAGCTGGTTTGGGGAGGGGCAGAGGAACAACTCCTGGACTGTTTGGAGTCTGTATATGGGCGGAAATCCCGTGGGGGCCAGAGGGGACACATCCCCCCCCCCAGTGTTTTGGGAGGTGGGGGACGATCCCCCTCCATTTTTTGTAATCCGGATTTTAAAACTCGGTGAAATCTCCACTTTCCGTGAGACTGGGGGGTGGGACTGCTGATCGAGGGCGTCGATTGGACGAGAGAGACGTTGGTCAGCAGGCAATGGAGGTGGGACATGATGATTCAGCGCGATCATTGGAGGAGGGAGACGTGGCACAGACCTGCGCCTCATCCGCAGCGCTGTCCCGTCCCCACCCAAGTGCCCCCCCCCCCTACGCCCGGGGGTGGCCAGAGACATTGGGAGCATCTTTGGTCGGGAGTCAGATGGGCGCGGTGCCCCCAGGCCCACAGCCAGCGCAGAGAAGCAGTGCTAAACCCAGCTCAACTCTGCCTGTCCCGCTAGGTTAACCTACAGCCCTGCCTGGAGTCGGGGAAATATGGCCCAGGTTTACAGCCAGTGTGGAGAAACAGCACTGGTATCCCGTCAGTCCAGGCAGGGCTGTAGGTTAACCTGGCGAGACAGGCAGAGTTAAGCAGCATTTAGCGCTGGATTGAGCCTCCGAAGCCTCGCGTGTGTGTGTGTGTGAGTGAGCGCATGTGCGCGCGGCCGCCAAAACATTGTGTCCCCCGTGTCCCCCGTCCCTTTCATATTTTGAAAGTGATTTCCGTGCTTGAGTCTGTAGATTGGGCAATGTTCAAGGACTCGGCAACAGACCTGAATGAATACACCACAGTCATTACAGTCTTCATAAACAAATGTGTGGAGGACTGCATCCCAACAAAAAACTTCCGAGTGTTTCCTAACCAGAAGCTTTGGATGAACCATGAGACCCACATTCTTCTGAAGACCAGACACCGGGCATTCATGTCTGATGATACAGTGGCCTACAAGAAGTTCAGATATGGCCTTGGTAAGGCCATCAAAAAGCCCAAAAGGGACTTCTGCTCCAAGCTGGAGGATGAGACAGATGTTTGGCAGCTGTGGCGGGGCCTGAATGCAATCACCTCCTACAAGGCGAAACCAGGAGGCAGCTCGAATGTCGGCGAATCATCACTCCCTGACGAGCTCAATGCGTTTTACGCACGCTTTGATAGAGAGAATACTGATGTGCCTTCCATTCGCTGTGATGGTATTTCAGTCTCAGTCACAGAGGCCGATGTCAGGATGAACCCTCGGAAAGTGCCTGGACCTGATGGTTTACCCGGTCTTGTTTTAAAAACCTGTGCGGACCAACTGGCTGGCATTTTTACGGACATATTCAACCTCTCACTTCAGAGGTCTGAGGTCCCCACCTGCTTTAAAAGGGCATCAATTATACCAGTGCCCAAGAAGTGCCTCAATGACTATCGACCAGTGGCACTAACGCCGGTGGTGATGAAGTGCTTTGAGAGGTTGATCATGGCGCAAATCAACTCCTACCTCGACAAGAACCTGGACCCACTGCAGTTCGCGTACCGCCACAACAGATCAACGGTGGATGTGATCTCGCTGGCCCTCCACTCCGCTCTGGACCACTTGGACAACAAAAACTCATATGTCAGGCTGTTATTCATCGACTACAGCTTGGCATTTAACACAATCATCCCCTGCAAACTGGTTACCAAACTCGCAGAACTGGGTCTCTGCGCATCCCTCTGTAATTGGATCCTCGACTTCCTCATTCACAGACCACAGTCTGTTCGTATTGGTGGAAATGTGTCAGCCTCGATAACAATCAGCATGGGAGCACCTCAAGGCTGCGTGCTCAGCCCCCTGCTGTACTCACTCTATACCCATGACTGCGTAGCCGGACATAGTGCGAACTCCATCATCAACCCCACTGTTGTAGGACGTATCACTTATGGTGATGAGTCAGAGTATCGACCGACTGACCAAATGGTGCCAGCACAATAACCTGGCCCTCAACACCAGCAAAGCTAAGAAACTGATTGTGGACTTTGGAAGGAGTAGGAGGGGGACCCACAGTCCTGTTTATATCAACGATGGTTGAAAGGGTCAAGAGCTTCAAATTCCTGGGCGTGCACATCTCTGAAGATCTCTCCTGCACCCAGAAAACTGATGCAATTATAAATAAAGCAGATCAGCACCTCTACTTCCTGAGAAGATTGGGACTAGGGGAGAATACGTGTTC
>NW_026576252.1:10000-20000 GCF_028641065.1 Leucoraja erinaceus
CCCCTCTCTCCCCCCCCCCCCCCCCCTCACTCAGACACATCGATGCCTGGAACAGCCTGGCAGAATGCACAGCCTTAAAATTAAAGGACGTTCATTTGAAAGGAGATGAGGAGGAATTTCTTTAGACAGAGGGTGGTGAATCTGTGGAATTATTTGCCACAGAAGTTCGTGGAGACTGTCAATGGAAATTTGAAGGCAGAGATAGGTATATTTGTGATTAGTGCAGGTGTCAGGGATTATGGGGAGAAGGCAAGAGACTGGGGTTGAGAGGGAAAGATACATCATCCACGAGTGAATGGTGCAGTAAACCTGATGGGCCGAATGGTCTAATTCTGCAACTATGACCTGAAATTAACTTGAGAATACAGTCCCTCCCTATCACAACTCCCACAGTTTTAAGAACAATACCTTGTGTGTTTTCATCGAGAAAAATCCATAAACAAAGATTAGACAATTTTCCTGCAGCTGTTGAATATTTACTTACTAATGACACAACCCCCTCCCCTCCATCCCTAACATCCCCCTCCACCTCTGTAACCCCCTCCCCCCATCCCTAACACCCCCCTCCACCTCCGTAACCCCCTCCCCTCCGGTCCCTACACCCCTCCCCTCGTCTCTGTGAACCCCTCCCTCCACTCTAACTCCTACAACACTCTCTGCCCTGTGATGTCACTTTCAGGCAACGATGTATTTTACCCCCCAGGGTAGGGGGCATGGGCTAGTTGGGCTGAAGGGCCTGTGGATGTGTAGTTATGTACTATGACTCTCTGACACTTGGACAGGTACATGAACAGGGAAGGATAATGGGATCTGGGCCAAACATTGGCAGGTGGGACTAGTGTAGATGGGGCATGTTGGTCAGTGGGAAGGTTGGGCTGAGGGGCCTGTTTCCAAGCTGTGTGACTGTAATCTACAAAGACCAGTCTTTCACGAGGCCAAAGACTACGGGGAGAGGGAGGATGGTTTTATGGAAGGAAGCAGTGGTTCATGGTTGTTGTGCAGACCAGAGGCCTGTGACTAGTATTGAATATAGGAGGTACACAAAAATGCTGGAGAAACTCAGCGGGTGCAGCAGCATCTATGAAGCAAAGGAAATAGGTGACATTTCGGGCCGAAACCCTTCATCAGACCCTCTTGAACACAACAGTATTGAATATAGGTTGTGAGGTCATGTTGCAGTTGTATATGATGTTGGTGAGGCTGCATTTAGAGTATTGTGATCAGTTCTGGGCACCGTGTTACAGGAAATGGGAAACGGTGCAGAGAAGATTTATGAGGATGTTGCCAGGACTCGGGACCTGTGCTGGAGGGAGTGGTTTGGGCAGGCTTGGAGTCTATTCATTGGAGCACGGGAGGATGAGTGCTGATCTTATAGAGGTGTACAGAATGATGAGGGGAATAGATTTGACCATTGATCACCCTTTCACTCGAGTTTAGTTTAGAGATGCAGTGTGGAAACAGGAGGGGGTGAGAGAGACGGGGAGGGCAGTTATATCACCATGTATAACAGAGGTGGCAAGTGCCAGTGAGAGGCAGGTAGAAACACAGAGGAGTGGTAGAGAAATAGAAAACAGAGAGAGAGGGCGGAGAGTAGAGAAGGTAGAGAGAGGGAAGAGGGCGTAGAGAGAGAAGGGGAGACAGGGAAGGAACGAGAGGGGGAGGCGGGGGGCAGGAGAAGAGTAGGTGAGTCCTAGTGTCTGTTTTATATCACGTATTCAAGGTATTCTTTTATTTGAGAGAGAGGGAGATGCAGGGTGAGAAAGAAGGGGGGAGAGAAAAGGAAGGGAGAGAGAGGGAGGGAGAGTGGGGAAAGAGAAAGCGAGTGTGGGAGAAAAAGTGAGAGTGAGGAAGTGAGGAAGGGAGAGAGAGAGAGAGAGAGAGAGAGAGAGAGAGAGAGAGAGAGAATGAGGGGGCACAGAGAGAGGAGGTATGAGAAAGATGGGGAGGAGAGAACGGAGAGAGAGAGAGAGAGAGAGAGAGAGAGGGGAAGGGAATAGAAAGGGTGGGAGGGAGAGGATGGGAGAAAGAAAAGAGAAATGTGAGGAGAGAGAGGGGAAGAGAGAGAAAGAGGGGCGAGAGGAAGTTTGTACAATTATTTGCACCACCTCCCTCTGCACGTTGACTCACTTTGACTCCCAGGAGGGAGGGGTGCAGGAACGGTTTAGTGAATGTACACAATCTGTCAGTCCCCCTGAAATAGGGAGACTCAAAGACAAGGTGAGAGGGGAGGGAGGTGCAGGAGTCTGCAGGAGTGGAGGGGAAGAGGAGGGGGGGGGGGGGGGGAGGGAGGAGGGGGGGGGGGGGGGGGGGGGAGAGAGAGAGAAGGGATTGAGAGGGGAGGGACAAGGGAGATGGATCTTACGTTTTTTTTTTATAATTGCGTATCAAAATACTCTTTCCAGCTAGTATGGGACATGAGGGAGGGGAAGAGAGAGATTCATGAGAGGGTGTATATGGAGGGGGGCAGAGAGGGTAAGAGAGAGAGGGGGGGGGAAAGAGAGAGAAGGGGAGAGAGAGAGAGAGAGAGGGGAGGGGTGAGAGGATACTGAGAGAGAGGGGGGGCGGGGAGGAAGTTGTACAGAGTTATTTGCACCACCTCTGCTCGTTGACTCACTTTGACTTCCGCGGACGGGTGAAGGAACGGTGATGTACACCAATCTGCCAACTTAAAGACAGGGTTAGAGGAGGAGGGGAGGGAGCGCAGCACTGGGGGTTTGGAGGTGAGGGGAGAGAGGGGGCAGAGTGAGAGGGGTGGGGAGGGGGCCAGGTGGAGTGGGGGGGGGAGGGGGCAGAGTGAGGGGGGTGGGGAGGGGGCAGAGAGGAGGGGGTGGGGAGGGGGCAGAGTGAGGGGGGTGGGGAGGGGGGAGTGAGGGGAGTGGGGAGGGGCAGAGTGAGAGGGAGGGGGGGCAGAGTGAGGGGGGTGGGGAGGGGGTAGAGTGAGTGGGGTGGGGAGGGGGCAGAGTGAGGGGGGTGGGGAGGGGGCAGAGTGAGGGGGGTGGGGAGGGGCAGAGTGAGTGGGGTGGGGAGGGGGGCAGAGTGAGGGGGGTGGGGAGGGGGCAAGAGGGGGGTGAGGAGTGGGGGGTGGGGGGGGGGGCAGAGTGAGTGAGGGGGGTGGGGAGGGGGCAGAGTGAGGGGGTGAGAGGGGGCAGTTGAGTGAGTGGGGTGATGGGTCCTGCAGAGTCACATTATGGGGGCAATAGGGGGGTGGGGAGGGGGCAGAGTGAGGGAGATGGGGAGGGGGGGGGAGGGGGGGGGGAGATTGAGTGACAAAGAGGAGGGGGGGGAGAGTGAGGGGGGAGAGGGGGGAGTGGTGGGGTGATGGGGAGGAGGGAGAGAGTACTACATGTGGGTTGGTGGGGGAGATTGAGACAAGAGGAGGGGGGAGGGAGAGGGATGGAGGAGGAGGGAGGGAGGGGAACAGAGGGGAGGGAGAGGGAAAAAGAGTGGGGGGGAGGAGGGAGGGAGGGAGGGGGAGAATGAGACAGAGAGGAGATGATATCCCCCTCTCTCTGTCCTTCCTCTCCCCCCCTCTCCCTCCCACTCTCGTTCTCCCCTATTCTCTCACCCCCCCCCCGCCCCCTCTCCAGAATCCAGGCATCATTGTGGGACCCTCCTCTGCACTCTCTGCAAGCTCCCACTGTAACTAATACCTTCCTCATCCAGGCATCGTTCTAGTAAATCTCCCCAAAGCCACCACATCCTTCCTGTAATGGGGGGGGGGGGTGGACTCGAACCGCACGCAATACTCCAAATGCAACCCGACCAAAGCCCTATCGAGCTGCATCGCGACTTCCTGACTCGCAGCTTCCTGACTCTTATACTCAATGTCCTGACCAATGAAGGCAAGTGTACCATACACCTTCTTGCCCACAGATGAGTCATTGTAAGATTACAACACAAATTGATGAATTGATGTCATTGATGAGGCCACACAGAGTATTGCGTTCAGTTTTGGCACATTACATAGAAAATAGGTGCAGGAGGAGGCCATTCGGCCCTTGGAGCCAGCACCTCCATTCATTGTGATCATGGCTGATTGTCCCCCATCAATAACCTGTGCCTGCCTTCTCCCCATATCCCTTGACTCCACTAACCCCTAGAGCTCCATCTAATCCATCCAGTGATTTAGCCTCCAATGCCCTCTGTGGCAGGGAATCCATAAATTCACAACAATCTGGGTGAAAAAGTTTTTTCTCACCTCAGTTTTAAATGACCTCCCCTTTATTCTAAGTCTGTGGCCCCTGGTTCTGGACTCGCCCAACATTGGGAACATTTTTCCTGCATCTAGCTTGTCCACTCCTTTTATAATTTTATATGTTTCTATAGGACCCCCTCCCCCTCATCCTTCTAAACTCCAATGAATACTAGCCCAGTCTTTTCAATCTTTCCTCATATGACAGTCCCGCCATCCCAGGGATCAATCTCGTGAACCTACGCTGCACTGCCTCAATCACAAGGATGTCCTTCCTCAAATTAGGAGACCAAAACTGTACACAATACTCCAGATGTGGTCTCACCAGAGCCCTATACAGCTGCAGAAGAACCTCTTTACTCCTATACTGAAATCCTCTTGTTATGGAGGCCAACATTCTATTAGCTTTCTTCACTGCCTGCTGTACCTGCACGCCAACTTTCAGTGACTGGTGTACAAGGACACACAGGTCTCGCTGTACCTCCCCCTTACCTAACCTAACCCCATTGAGATAATAATCTGCCCCCTTGTTTTTGCCCCCAAAATGGATAACCTCACATTTATCTATATTATACTGCATCTGCCACGCATCTGCCCACTCACTAAACCTGTCCAGGTCACCCTGCAACCTCCTAACATCCTCTTCACAGTTCACACTGCCACCCAGCTTTGTGTCATCCGCAAACTTGCTAGAGTTGCTCCTAATTCCCTCTTCCAAATCATTAATATATATGGTAAACAGTTGCGGCCCCAACACCGAACCTTGCGGCACTCCACTCGCCACTGCCTGCCATTCTGAAAATGACCCGTTCACTCCTACTCTTTGCTTCTGGCCTGCCAACCAATTTTCTATCCATGTCAACACCCTACCCCCAATACCATGTGCACTAATTTTAGTCACCAGTCTCCCGTGCGGGACATTATCAAAGGCTTTCTGAAAGTCTAGATACACTACATCCACTGGCTCCCCTTCATCCATTTTACTTGTCACATCCTCAAAAAATTCCAGAAGATTAGTCAAGCATGATTTCCCCTTCATAAATCCATGTTGACTTGGACTAATCATTTTACTGCTATCCAAATGCCCCATTATTACCTCTTTAATAATTGACTCCAGCATCTTTCCCACCACCGAAGTCAGGCGAACTGGTCTGTAATTTCCCGTTTTCTCTCTCGCTCCTTTCTTGAAAAGTGGGATAACATTAGCTATCCTCCAATCCACAGGAACTGATCCTGAATCTATTGAACATTGAAAAATGATCACCAATGCCTCCACTATTTCTAGAGCCACCTCCCTGAGGACCCTGGGATGCAGACCATCAGGCCCAGGGGATTTATCAACCTTCAGTCCCATTACCTTCCCAATACTATTTCTCATCTAATGAAAATGTCTTTCAGATCCTCTACCCCCTTCGATCCTCTGTCCTCCAGTACATCTGGGAGATTGTTTGTGTCTTCCTCAGTGAAGACCGATCCAAAGTACCTGTTCAACTCTTCTGCCATTTCCCTGTTACCCATAATAATTTCACCTGTGTCTGTCTTCAAGGGACCCACATTTGACTTTGCTATTCTTTTTCCCTTAACATATCTAAATTAACTTTTACTGTCCTTTATATTCCTGGCCAGCTTCCCCTCGTACTTCACCTTTTCAGCCCGTATTACCCGTTTTATTTCCTTCTGTTGTCCTATGAAAGTTTCCCAATCCTGTGGCTTCCGGCTACTCTTTGCTGTGTTATACATCTTTTCTTTTAGTTTTATTCTATCCCTAACTTCTCTTGTCAGCCACGGTTACCTCCTACTCCCCTTAGAATTTTTCTTCCTTTTTGGAATGAAATGATCCTGCGTCTTCCGGATTATGCCTAGAAATTCCTGCCATTGCTGTTCCACCGTCATTCCTGCTAGGATCCCTTTCCAGTCTACCTTGGCCAGCTCCCCTCTCGTGCCTTCATAGTCCTCTTTGTTCAACTGCATCACTGACATTTCCGATTTAACGTTCTCCTTCTCAAATTGTGGATTAAAACTAATCATATTATGATCACTACCTCCAAGCGGTTCCTTTACCTCGAGTTCTCATATCAAATCTGGTTCATTGGACAACACTAAATCCAGAATTGCCTTTTCTCTGGTCGGCTCCATTACAAGCTGCTCTAAGAATCCATCTCGGAGGCATTCTACAAACTCTCTTTCTTGGGGTCCTGAACCAACCTGATTTTCACATTGACCGTAATAAGTCAGGGTATTGAGTGTAGAAGTTGGGAGGCCACGTTACAGTTGTACAAGAGGCCTCACTGGGTGAACTGCCTTCAGCTTTTGTCGCCCTGCTATAGGAAGGATGTTATTAAACTGTAAAGGGTGCAGAGAAGAATTGCGAGGATGTTGCCAGATCTCACGAGGCTAATTATAGCCCAATTATATCGCCCAATTATAGGAAGGATGTCAACAAAATAGAGAGAGAACAGAGGAGATTTACTAGAATGTTGCCTGGGTTTCAACAACTAAGTTACAGAGAAAGGTTGAACAAGTTAGGGCTTTATTCTCTGGAGCGCAGAAGATTAAGGGGGACTTGATAGAGGTCTTTAAAATGATGAGAGGGATAGACAGAGTTGATGTGGATCAGCTTTTCCCTTTGAGAATAGGGAAGATTCAAACAAGGGGACATGACTTGAGAATTAAGGGACAGAAGTTTAGGGGTAATATGAGGGGGAACTTCTTTACTCAGAGAGTGGTAGCAGTGTGGAATGAGCTTCCAGTGGAAGTGGTGGCGGCAGGTTCATTGGTATCATTTAAAAATAAATTGGATAGGCATATGGATGAGAAGGGAATGGAGGGTTATGGTATGAGTGCAGGCAGGTGGGACTAAGGGAAAAAAAGTTGTTCGGCACGGACTTGTAGGGCCGAGATGGCCTGTTTCCGTGCTGTAATTGTTATATGGTTATATGTTATAAGAGCCTGAGCTACAGGGAGAGGTTCGGCAGACTAGGACTTTATTCCATAGAGGTGTACAAAATCATCAGGGGAATAGATTTGACCTTTGGTCACCCATTCTCTAGTTTAGATTAGAGATACAGCACAGAAAGATGCCCTTTAGCCCAATGAGTGGCCCCGTGGTGGCCATCCATCACTCTAGTTTAGTTTGAGATTCGGTGCAGAAACAGGAGGGGGTTACAGAGACAGGGAAGTCAGTCACATTCATCCAGCATGGAAACAGGCCCTTCAGCCCACTCTGACCAACCCACCCCATCAACACTAGTCCCACCTGTCTGTGTTTGACCCATATCCCTCCAAACCTGACTTATCCATGTACCTGCCTAATTGTTTATTAAACATTGCAATGGTCCCTGCCTCAACTACCTTATCTGGCAGCTTGTTGCATACATCTGCCACCCTTCATGTGAAAAAGTTGCCCCTCAGATTCCTATTAAATCTTTTCCCCTTCACCTTAAACCTATGTCCTCTGGTCCTCGATTTCCCCACTCTGAGCAAGAGACTGCATCTACACAACCTGTTCCTCTCATCAGTTTGTACACTTCTATAAGATCAGCCCCATCCTCCTGCACGCTAAGGAATAGAGTCCAAGCCTGCCCATCCTCTCCCTGTAGTCCACACCCTCAAATCCTGGCAACTTAGAGGGTCAAGTCCAGGAGGGTCTGTGTGAATCTTCTCTGCACCCATTCCAGCTTGATAACATCTTTCTTATAACATGGTGCCCAAAACTGAAATGCGGTCTCACCAACGTCTTGTACAACTGCAACATGACCTCCCAACTTCTATACTCAATACACTGAGTGATGAAGGCCAATGTTCAAAATGGAGGGAGTTGTGGAAACGTGGAGGGGTGCAGGGGCCAGAGGGAAGGGGACACAGTGATGGGGAGAGCGGTGTGGGGGACAGAGGGAAGGGGACACAGTGATGGGGAGAGGGGTGCAGGGGCCAGAGGGAAGAGGGCACAGTGATGGGGAGAGCGGTGTGGGGGACACAGTGATGGGGAGAGGGTGTGGGGGACAGAGGGAAGGGGACACAGTGATGGGGGAGAGCGGTGTGGGGGACAGAGGGAAGGGGACACAGTGATGGGGGAGAGCGGTGTGGGGGACACAGTGATGGGGACACAGTGATGGGGAGAGAGGGGGTGTGGGGACACCAGCGATGGGGAGAGGGGTGTGGGGGACAGAGGGAAGGGGACACAGTGATGGGGAGAGGGGTGTGGGGGCCAGAGGGAAGGGAGGGAGGGGATGACAGAGATGGGGAGGGGCGTAGGAGATAAAATCTTGACACAAATCTCTCTCTCTCTCCCACCCCAGACAGTATGATGACTGATAAAGGCTTGAACCTTTCTTCAGAAGGACTTCAAATTTGGAGGGTGGTGAAGTTGAAAATGGTTCCCCTTGAACGTAAAGATTTTGGCACGTTTTATACGGGAGACGCTTACGTGATTTTACACCGTGGAGACGCAGAAACACACGTTCATATGTGGCACGGTAAGAACACAGGGACATGCACACCCACACGCAGGCACTCACAGACACATACATACATGCACATGCACACGCACACGCAGACACACACACATGCACATGCACACGCACACACACACACACACAAACACACACATGTACACGCACACACACACACACATGCACACACACACACACGCACACACAGACACACACACACACATGCACACGCACACGCAGGCACACACACACACATGCACACACACAGACAAACACAGAGAAACACACACACACACATGCACAGACACGCGCACACACACACACATGCACACACACACACACGCACACACATACACCCACACGCACAGACACACACACACACACATGCACACACAAACACACACACACATGCACATGCACACACACACGCAGACACACACACACATGCACACACACAGACAAACACAAAGAAACACACACATGGGCACACACACTCACACACAAGCGTGCACACACAAACACGTGCACATACGCAAACACACACAAGCACACATACACAGACGCACACACATGCACACACACACAGACACAAACACACACACACACACACACACACACATGTACACATACACACGCTCACACACACACACACACACACGGATTTTATTGATACATTTATTTATTTATACTCCATTCATACCTCACGCTGCCTGGACAAGGCCAGCAACATAATCAATGAGGTTGCCCCCGGCCACTCTCTCTGCTCTCCTCACCCATCAGGTAAAAGGTATAGAAGTGTGAAAATGCACAGCTCCAGATTCACAGAGTTGTTTCCCAGCTGTTACCATGCAGCTGAACAAAGGGAGCACAACCAGAGAGCAGCCCTACTATCTACCTCCTTGATGATTCTCGGACTATCCTTCATCTGTCGTTGCTGGATTTACTTCACCCCAACCATTATCCCCTTCTCATGTTTCGTCACACTGTAAATGGATCGATTGTAATCATGTATTGTCTTTCCGCTGACTGGTTAGCACGCAACACAAAGCTTTTCACTGTACCTCGGTACACGTGACATTAAACTAAGCTAAACTAAAGCAGTTATTATGATGTTACAATGCAGGGTGGCCTTTCTGGTCACCTCTTAAAGGGACACACGGCTACATAGCAAGCCCCCAGTCACCCCCAGCGCCCTGTGTCCCCGTTGATGCTAATTCTTATTCACACAGGAGATAATGCTAGCGTGGATGAGAAGGGTGTGAGTGCTGTCTTTGTCACACAAATTGATGATTTATTGAATGGAGTCCCAGTACAACACAGAGAAATGCAAGGCCATGAAAGTGATGTTTTGATGAAC
>NW_026576252.1:30000-32500 GCF_028641065.1 Leucoraja erinaceus
CCCCTCCCCCCTCCTCCCCTCCCCTCTCCTCTCCCCCTCCCCCCTCCCCTCTCCTCTCCTCTCCTCCCCTCCTCCCCTCTCCTCTCATCTTCTCTCCTCTCCTCTTCTCCGCTCTTCATTCCTCTCCTCCCCTCCCCTCCCTCTCTCCTCCCCCTCTCCTCCCCTCTCTCCCTCTCCTCTCCTCCTCCCCTCCTCTCCTCTCCTTCCCTCTCTCCTCTCCTCTCCCTCCCCTCTCTCCTCCCCCTCCTCTCCTCTTCCTCTCCTCTCCCCTCTCTCCCCTCTCCTCTTCCTCTTCCCCTCTCCCTCTCCTCTCCTCCCTCCCCCCTCTCCCTCCTCTCTCCTCTTCCTCTCTCCCCTCTCCTCTCTCCTCTCTCCTTTCCCTCCTCTCCTCTCTCCTCCTCTCCTCTCTCCTCCTCTCCTCTCCTCTCCTCTCCTCTCCTTCCCCTCTCTCTCCTCTCTCTCCTCCTCTCTCCTCCCCCTCCCCTCTCCTCTCCTTCCCTCTCCTCTTTCTCTCTTCTCCTCTCCCTATCCTCCCCTCTACTCTCTTCCTCCTCTCTCCTCCCCTCTCCTCTCCTCTCCCCTCTCCTCCCCTCTCCCTCTCTCCTCTTCTCCTCTCCTTCTCTCTTCCCTCTCTCTCTGTCCCTCTCACCTCCTCTCCTCTCTCTCTATTTCTCTTCCCTTCTCCTTATCTGTCTCTCCCCTTCTCTGTCTCTTTTTCTTTCTCTCTCTCTCGCCCTCCTCTCTCTCTCTCTCTGTCCCTCTCCCCCCCTCTCCTCTCCCTCCCTCCCCCCTCTCTCCCTCTCTCTCTCTCCTCCTCTCCCCCCCTCTCCCTCTTCCTCGCCCTCTCCCCTCTCCCCTCTCCTTCCTCCCCTCCTCCTCTCCCAACCGATGTAAAAGAAAAGTAAAATAAATAAATAAGCTGTGTGACGTGACCATCCGAGGGAGACAGTCCAGGGGGGGTGGGGGGCACTCAGCAGGGCTGGTTCAGAGCCGCTATAGCTCTGGGAATAAAGCTGTTTCTGAGTCTGGAGGTTCGGGCGTAGAAGGCCTTGTAACGTCTGCCGGAGGGAAGTAGTTTGAACAGTCCGTTACAAGGGTGTGAGGAGTCTTGATGGATGCTGGCGGCCTTCCTGAGGCACCGTGTGTGGTAGATGCCCTCCAAGGCTGGTAGCTGTGTCCCAATGATCCTCTGCGCTCTGTGGACGACGCGCTGAAGAGCTCTCCTCTCCGCCTCCGTGCAGCTGAGATACCACACAGAGATGCCATACGTTAATATGCTCTCTGTGGTGCAGCGGTAGAACGTTGTCAGCAGCCGTTGGGGCAGACCAGTCTTTTTTAATGTCCTCAGGAAGAACAGTCGTTGCTGTGCCTTCTTGACCAGCGCAGCGGTGTTGGTGGACCATGTGAGGTCCTCTGAAATCTGAGTGCCCAGAAACTTAAAGCTGGACACTCTCTCCACACTTTCCCCGTAAATGGAGATTGGGGCGTATTCTCCATTATGGGGCCTCCTGACGTCCATAATCAGCTCCTTGGTCTCGGAGGTGTTTAGTGAATGTGCGCACCAGTCCGCCAGGTTCTGCACCTCCGCTCTGTATTTTGTTTCATCACCGTTGGTGATCAGCCCAATCACTGTTGTGTCGTCTGCAAACTTCACGTGGTGTTGGTGTCGAATGCAGGAACACAGTCGTGAGTGAAGATGGAGTATGGGGCTTAGTACACAGCCCTGTGGTGTGCCGGTGCTCAGGGTGATAGTGGAGGACAGGTGCGGGCCCAGTCTCACTGCCTGCGGTCGCTCCGTCAGAAAGTTCAGGATCCAATCGCATATCGGCGAGCTGAGGCCTAACTGGTGGAGTTTGGTGGTGAGCTTGGTGGGGATGACCGTATTGAATGCAGAGCTATAGTCTATGAAGAGCATCCTCATGTACATGCCCTGTCTGTCCAGGTGAGTCAGGACAGTGTGAAGAGCCAGAGAGATGGCATCGTCTGTTGATCTATTTGCCCTGTATGCAAATTGATGAGAGTCCAGTGAGGCAGGGATGCTGGATTTGATGTGGGAGAGGACCAGCCTTTCGAAGCACTTCATTGGGATTGGAGTTAGGGCAACCGGACGGTAGTCATTCAGGTTGGTGACTTTGGACTTTTTCGGCACCGGCACTATGGTGGCTGTTTTCAGGCACTTGGGGACCGTTGCCAGAGATAGAGACAGTGTGAAGATTCTTGTGAATACCTCCGCCAGCTGTACAGCACAGTCCTTTAGTACCCTTCCCCTGGACTCCATCTGGGCCTGCAGCCTTGCGTGGATTGATCCTACGCAGAGCGCACTGTACCTCCTGAGTGCTCAGTGTTAAGGCCTGTCCCTCCGCCATGGCCGGGGTTATTCCACTCCTGGTGGTGTTGCCAGTTTCCAACCGGGCAAAGAAGGTGTTTAGTTCATTGGCCAGTGTGATATCACCGTAGGGGCAGGCGGGGCTGCTCTTGTAGTCAGTGATGTCCCTGACAC